>NC_058133.1:42856427-42880952 GCF_016433145.1 Gracilinanus agilis | reverse complement strand
CCCCCCGGTCATGCCTACTAAGTGTCCAGTGTCCCATATGGCTTTGTCCTGGGCCTATTGTCTTCACACTCCTTTTTCATTTGGTGACTTCATTAGCACTCATGAGTTCAATGATTCTCTCTGTGCAGATGATTTCCAGATCTAAATCTCCGGTCCAAAGCTCCCTCTCTAAAGCTACAGGCACACATCTTCAACTATCTCTAGGACATCTCAGATATATGTCCCAAAGATACCTGAAATGCAAAAAAGAGGCGATTCTCTCCCCCTAAACTCTGCCCCTTTCTGAATCTCCCCCTAACTGCAGAGGGCTATACCATTCTTCTGTTCCACCAGGCTTACAAGCTTTGTGTTCACCTCACCATCTCACTCGAACTCACCCTAGATATCCAAAATGTTGCCAACTCTTGTCATTTCAGTTTCACAAGACCTTGAGTTTGTCCCTTCTCTCTTGTCATAAAGCTGTTATTGCCCTGGGCCCAGACTACTCTGGCTAGCCTCTCTGCCTCAGGCTTCTTGCCAGCCCCATCCTTCCTCTATTTTTCAGGCCATGAACTTATATTTGTGCCTCCCTGCTGGCTGACCCCCTCTTGCCCATTTCAGAAGACCATCACCTGCTTTCTCCATACCTCCCACATAGCTAGTTATTAGCATGTTTCCCCCACTAGACTGTACAATCCTGAAGGGTAGGGTTGTTTTGCCTTCTTTGTGGCCCCAGTGTTTAGCACAGATAGTAGTAAACACTTAATGAATACCTGACTGCTAACTAAATTTGAACCCAATCAGCTTTCAGTGGAAATTTTTGAAGCCAGTTACAATTTTATGACAAGTTTTCTTAGATAATAAAACTTTTAACCTGCCTCCCTCTTACCCCCTGACTAAACTTGTCATTTTGCCCATAAAGGGACCTCCAAGTGAGGGAACTCCCTTTACCATAGCAAAAAGACAAGCGTTCTGTAACTAAGGGGTCTGACTAGGTCAAGGAGGGGATCAGTGACTTGCCTAGGGTTATTTGTATGACAGAGGCAGGACCTATTTTCTCTGAATGATAGTGGCTCTGTTTTGCTGCATAGTCTCCTTCATTCTGCTTACACTAAATAATATAGCATTAACTCAACTACTCCTGGCAACAGGAAGAAGTAGGAACAAGGCTGGAAATGAAAAAGAAAAGGATAGTACATAATCACTAAAATGACTCTTAGCACTCTTCTAGGGCTGGCATCCTAAAGGTATGCCAAGCTACCTACAGAAGCCACTTGAGATGATGGCATTTAGAAAACCTAGCCAAATGGTAGAACCAGGGCATGGTCTCTCTACTCTACCACTGGCTTCTTTATACTTAGCCCATCCTGAGACAGAGCTCTGAAGTCACCTCTACACACAAGTGTTCTTGGCTCTCAAGTTGTCGGTGCACTCTGCTTCTTCAGATTACTCTGTATTTTTTGTATGTGCATATACTCCAGTGACCATAAGCTCCTTGTAAGCAGAGCAGAATACAGCTACTTCCTTCCCCATTACACCATGCTTTGTACGCAGCTGGCCTTTGAGCCTTTTCAGTTTAATTTTATACACACACCTTCCATTTTGTTTACCTTCTTAAAAAAAAACTCATCTTATACAGAAATGTTGAAAACCTTGTTACCCTTTTAGCCTAAATGTGTTAAGTGAAAAGGGGCCTGGTTCCTTTTAAAAAGAAAACAGGCTGTGAGAGCCTGTGAGATCTGGTGGGATCTAATTGCACTACTGCCTATCTTTTCTTTCTTTGTGCTTTGCTAGTAGGCAAAGGAATAGGAAAGAACACAGTACTAATTCTACTAATTCCTATTTCTCAGAGAGTTAATTGGGAGGGCTAAGAAGGCAATTTAATCCTTCTAATTACATTGGCAGTAGACAAGTCTATCATTAATGCAATCAGAGGAGGAGGGAAAGATTTCACTTGAAAGCTAGCTTTAACTCCAAGCTGGCTGGACAATAAAGTTCTAATAAGGGGAGCTTCAGAGTGGCAGCAAGGTGTGGTTGATAACATGCATCTGAACTAGAAGTCAGTACATTTGGTGTGATTCACCCTTCTTAACATTTAGTAGCCATAGGACCAAGGAATTAAAAAACCTTTAGAAGACTCAGTTTCTTCATCAGTAAAAAAGGGATTGAACTACCATTTATATAGCACCTTAAGGTTTGCAAAGCCCTGTGGGAAAATCTTATGACACTGTTTGAATCTAGCCCAGTATGGCTTGAGAAACCAGATGTGTTGCTTATAGATTTGCTGACAGATTAAGTCAAGCCTTAACTGACCAGAAAATGGTCTAACCAGAAAAGCAGTCAGGTTCTAGAATGGTTGCAAGGAACATAAGGTGTTTTTTCCCCTTTTTCTCAAGCAACTTATGTGTCTTATCTAGAAATTACTTCTTGCTGGCTAAATAGCTACTTTTCTTTGTTCCTTTAACTTGGAGACACTAGGGACTAGTGTGGACAAGATGACATCATGAACTTCTTTTCCAATTTATTTCAGTTATGGATTTTGTTCTCAGCTAACAGCACTTTAAAGATGTTAATCTCCATTAATCCTCCTAACAACCTTGTGAAGTAGGTGCTATTATTACCCCCATTTTATAGATGAGGAAACTGGGGCTGCAAGAGATTAAATATCTTCCTTGTTTAGCATTACACAGGTAGTAAGTGTACAAGATATGATTGGAACTCAGATCTTCTTGACTCCAAGTCCAACATTTTATTCACTGCAACAACATTTGGTTACCTCTAATCACACCTGTAATAGCTAACTCACAGTGAGGCTCAAGTAATGAATAACAAAAGCTTTGTACATTTTGAAACAGTAGAAACTGTTTAGGATGGGGGCCTCAGACTTTGCATTTTCATAGGGCTGAGGACAGCACCTTCCACTTATTTAAGATTTCAACAGTATCCTGCAGACTAGGATGAAGTTAGGAGGGAGCTAAAGAAACAGAAACACAGCTGCCTCTCTACTAGGTAAATACTCCCTGCCCTCACTATTCCTACTCCTGACAATTTGCTTCTTAGCACTAATTCTGTATCAGTGTACTTCACACTCAAGAAGGAATTAAAATATTTCTTATTGCTATCTTCAAAAGAAGTTGCTATTTATAGTGAAAGGTCTAAAAAAACTCAGGTACTTGCAGGAACTCTTTTTGATCACACTAAGAATTAAATACTTAACTGATATAAAATACAGTAGAATCAATGTGAGCTTATACTTTCTTCCTAATTTGAAAAAGTGATTTTGGTTCAGACAACTATTTTCTTCATAAAGAGCTCATCCCAGTGACTGCTTATTTATTAAAGTTGACAATTTACAGGAATGGTACCTTAAGTTCCTGTTCAGTGTTCTAAGAAAGAAATGGCTGAGCTTAGTTTGCTGATAGCAATAAAATTGCACATAGAATATATATATATATATATATACACACATATATATATATGAGACAACTTGACACTATAGAATGTTAAAAGCAATAAATTTAGAAGTAAATTTAAACAGCATTCAGGGTTCCATAAAAAGTAACCTCATAAGATAAATTTAAAGACTGATATGACTCCCATAAAATGATACATGAAGAGCTTAGCCATTAACAGAATGTTAGTATTGCTCAATAGTACTTTACGTTGTTAGACTATAGCAGTCCTGATGATCCTAATATGAAACTGAAATATGGACAAATATTGGACTTTTAACAAATATATATAATAGTTTAGCTTCTGTATTGGTAGTAAGAGATGACATAACATGATAGTGCCACATGTTAAGAACATTTGTTTATATTTTTGTTTTCAATGAGATCATGGACAAGAACTCCAGAGAGGAGCTATTTTAAGCACCTGTGAAATGTCTTCATTGACTACAATTTCATCAGTCTCACCTCCATTTCTATGTTTTACACCAGAAGCATTTTGTTTCTGACAATATGAAACTATAAATCTGCAACTGTTTTGAATAATGTTACTTAAACTACTTTATGAATTATTTGGAAACTGGATATAATTTCCATGCAAATTAACTATAACCAAATATATTGGTTCAGTTTTTTTTAAACTAAAAATACTGTTTTGACCTATTTGACTAAATTATATTCAAACCCTGAAGTATACAAGGTACATTATTAAAAAATAGCATATATCTATGGAAAACTGGTGGATAGTCACCAATGACAAAATTTGATAAGCTTTTAAAGGTTATCTGAATTCAAAACATTGTAATGAAATGGAATTTTCAAGAAAAATTTTGGTTATAAATTAGACTCAAGGCTCTAGGAAATAGGGATAAGAAGTGATGTGGGGTAATAAAAACAGGAAAGAGGTGAAGGAGGTATAAGCACCAAAGAATCTTCACTGAACTTATCACATTTGCTTAAAGCCCTGTGATAGAACCTATGTGTCCCAATGTATATTCCTTCAGAGAGTTCCTCATGTGCGACTAAATGCAAAGGAGAGCACCTGGTATACTAAAACTAAAGCGAATCTCTGTGGGCAATTATTAATTTTAACCTAAGTGGACTGGGTTTTATTTATGAAATGTTTTTCTTCATTATGGATCAGCATGTCTTAGAACATCAAATCAAAAAAAGTTTTTGAATCTTTCCTAAGCCAAAACGAGTTAGTAAAACATGAAAATAAAAACCACAGATTCCCCTCTTCTTTTACTGCACACAGGAAATGTTTCCCGTGTTACCATCCTCAGACATATACTATATGGTACTTAATTATGCAACTCCATGATCTTAGAAGTATCAAACTCGGTAATGGCCTAAGTGACAACCCAAATATGGTGGAGGTTGGCATTAGGAAGATTCATTTTATGTCCTAAAGGGTTTAAGAATTTATGATAAAGTGGTAATAATGACATGAATTCACTGCCAGCACTATGGAGAAGTTTCAATACATTTTTTAGAATGGCAATCAAACAAATTGTATTTCCAAGGGTCCCTAGAAGATATGACACAGACTTTGTCCTCAAGCAGTTTATAATATGTTGTTGGAGAGATAAGACAAATATACAACATAAGACCATGGGGCTAAATGAAACTTTAAAATGTCATCTACTGCAGCATTTTTAAAAAAACTAGTCCAGGTCTGAGATGAAATCAATAATTATTCTAAGGAATTTAGCATAGCTACTTACATAGGAAATATTAAGTGGACTAAGAATTACTTTTCAGACTGGAATACTGAGTTGAATGGACAACCTACTGGTCTTAGCCATCAGTATACTAATCTTGGATAAATATGAAAAACAGTTAAGAGTTGTATCCAGAAACCACCAGGAGAAGAAATTAAGCATTGGTTCCATGGCAGAGGAACAGAAGGGTTAGGCAATGGATTAAGTGACTTGCCTAGGGTCACATAGCTAGAAAATGTGTTTTAAAGATGTCCAATTTCTCCTCAAAACCGAAGACTGTACTTTTAATAGCAATATTAAAATGGTAGGTTGTTTTATGGTTGTGAGGCACAAAGTACTAGAGTCTCTTAAGAAATACAATTAAGGATTACTCACAAGAAAAAAGGAAAAGGATGTACAGTGCTTGAGCAAGCTGCAATATAAATTAAAAATAAAGAATTATGGAGGAGAAGTGTAAAGGATGACAGAAAAATGTGGTGAGTGAAAAAGGAGTCGAGCTGGTGAAAGAGGAAGGATGCTGGCACATTAGGGAGATTCTCTAAAGTGAATTTCTGAGAGGACATGTTTTGTTTAATTTTAGAGGGCAAAAAGTTATAGTAACTGATTATTCCTGCATAAATAGATGGAGCCACAGATTTAGAGGCAGAAGAACAAGGTTTGAATTCTGATTTGGTATTTGTAAGTGACACAGTGTTTGCCATACTGATTAGGTAGCAATTCTTGGGCAAGTCACTTAAACCTATTTAGGTCTCAGCTTTCTCATCTGCAAAATGAAGAAATTAGTCTAGAAGAGTTCTAAAGGCCTTTTAAAAAAATTTTATGATCTACTAGGCCAATGGTAAGGAATAAAGAAACAGATTACAACTCAATTAGCTCTACCAATCAGAGCTGTCCAAGAAGAAAATTGATCCTTGGAGAGGGAATGGGGACTTCTTTTGTCAGGGATGCTACAAAGGAAATTCCTGCCTAAGTTCTGGTTAGGTGGTATTTAAATAGAGGAGGTGTGCTGGAGTCAGATCTAACCTGCTTGAGAGTAGTTTCCTCAAATTTACATATCACATTTAAAAAAACTGACATTTATTAAAACATTTATAAGCACTCTGCTATATTGCTCTATAAACATTGCTTGAGCTCAGCAGGAGTGTAGCAGAAAGCTCAAGAAATGAAGTCAATATAACAAAAACTGGCATTTACATAGCGCTTTAATGTGCAAAGTGCTTTTGCAAATCCCTTAACTCAACTGAGCTTCAACAGCCCAGTTGATATGTATATGCAATTTCTGCCTTTTTTGGATGCCAGTTTTGCAACTGATATTCTCTTAAGTTAATTCCTCATCATAATAATTCATCAAGATGATCAACATTTTATCATTCAAGTCAAAGACTAACAAAAAGTTTCCTAAACTTTCATAATTCACATTCTTAGAGTGGCAGTAATTTTTTCAAAGAACTATTAGGCCAATAGAAATACCTAATGGTTCTGTTTATTAAGTATGTAGGCCCAGGCAACTTAAGTATTTATGTCTTAAAGACTGTAGTCTTTTGAAAAAGACTATACATGTAAGTTGAAAGAAAAAGTATTATTTTTATTTTATTTGGAAATAACTATTACTTACTAAAGGGATGTGTACACCTTTGGGCACTGGGCAACTTCTCAAACCTGGCAAACACACTGATCACTACCACCCTCATTTTTTTTTTCACAGCAACCAATGAAAACTCAGTTTCACAAAGATTTGTCATTGCAAATGAGAAAGTTTAGAAAGTTTGAGAAATTATTGGCACAACTGAAAATACTGTTCAAGAAAACAAAAACATTCTCTCATTGAAGAATATCAATGAAAGGAATGTATTGTGATCTGAAACTGTGAACGACCTCAAGTTGCTAT
Source organism: Gracilinanus agilis (assembly GCF_016433145.1). NCBI lineage: Eukaryota > Metazoa > Chordata > Mammalia > Didelphimorphia > Didelphidae > Gracilinanus > Gracilinanus agilis. The sequence goes on along the minus strand of NC_058133.1, from coordinate 42,873,912 downwards.
TTTTTATATATATTTCCCCAAACCTTAGTACAGTACTTGTATATAGTACTTATTACATTTTGTCGATGGATAGGATGATCAAGAAAAAGAAACACATTTTGTCAAATAGTGGATTCATGTCCCAAAAGTTGGGCTCTTTGGGTTTATCATACACTGTCTTGCTGATGTCTCTTACCCCAAGTCTATTCCACTGATCCTCCCTTCTGTCTCTTAGCCAGTACCACATTGTTTTGATGACTGCTGCTTTATAGTATAGTTTAATATCTGGTACTGCTAGGCCCCCTTCATTCATATTTTTTTTTCATTATTTCCCTTGATGTTCTTGATCTTTTGTTATTCCAAATGAAATTTGTTATAGTTTTTCCTAATTCAGTAAAGAAGTTTTTTGGTAGTTTGATAGATATGGCGCTAAATAGGTAAATTAATTTGGGTAGAATGGTCATTTTTATTATGTCAGCTTGGCCTACCCATGAGCAATCAATGGTTTTCCAATTGTTTAGATCTAGTTTTAATTGTTTGGAAAGTGTTTTGTAGTTGTTTTCATATTATTCCTGTGTTTGTTTTGGTAGACAGATTCCTAAGTATTTTATATTGTCTAAGGTGATTTTAAACGGTGTTTCTCTTTCTACCTCTTGCTGCTCTAATGTGTTGGAAATATATAGAAATGCTGATGATTTATGTGCATTTATTTTGTATCCTGCAACTCTGCTAAAGTTGTTGATTATTTCTACAAGCTTCTTAGTTGATTCTCTGGGATTTTTTAAGTAGACCATCATATCATCTGCAAAGAGTGATAGCTTAGTCTCCTCGTTGCCTATTCTGATACCTTCAATTTCTTTTTCTTTTCTAATTGCTACTGCTAGTGTTTCTAGTACTATGTTGAATAATAGAGGTGATAATGGACATCCTTGTTTCACTCCTGATCTTATTGGGAAGGCTTCTAATTTATACCCATTGCATGTGACGCTTGTTGATGGTTTAAGATATATACTGTTTATTATTTTTAGGAAAGGTCCTTCTATTCCTATACTTTTCAGTGTTTTCAATAGTAATGGATGCTGTATTTTGTCAAAGGCTTTTTCAGCATCTATTGAGATAATCATGTGATTTTTGTTTGTTAGATTGTTGATATGGTCAATTATGTGGATGGTTTTCCTAATGTTGAACCATCCTTGCATTCCTGGTATAAATCCCACCTGATTATGGTAGATGATCTTCTTGATTACTTGCTGGAGTCAAGGGGGCCTAGCAGTACCAGATATTAAACTATACTATAAAGCAGCAGTCATCAAAACAATATGGTACTGGCTAAGAGACAGAAGGGAGGATCAGTGGAATAGACTTGAGGTAAATGACATCAACAAGACAGTGTATGATAAACCCAAAGAGCCCAACTTTTGGGACATGAATCCACTATTTCACAAAAACTGCTGGGAAATTTGGAAAACAATATGGGAGAAATTAGGTTTAGATGAACATCTCACACCCTACACCAAGATAAATTCAGAATGGGTGAATGACGAATATAAGGAGGGAAACTATAAATAAGTTAAGTGAACACAGAATAGTATACTTGTCAGATCTCTGGGAAAGGAAAGATTTTAAAACCAAGCAAGAGTTAGAGAAAATTACAAAATGTAAATTTAATGGTTTTGATTATATTAAACTAAAAAGCTTTTGTACAAACAAAAACAATGCAGCCAAAATCAGAAGGGAAACAACAAATTGGGAAAAAATCTTTATAACAAAAAATTCTGACAGGGGTCTAATTACTCAAATATACAAGGAGTTAGATCAATTGTATAAAAAATCAAGCCATTCCCCAATTGATAAATGGGCAAGAGACATGAATAGGCAATTATCAGGTAAAGAAAACAAAAGTACCAATAAGCACGTGAGAAAGTGTTCTAAATCTCTAATAATCAGAGAAATGCAAATCAAAACAACTCTGAGGTATCACCTCACACCTAGCAGATTGGCTAAAATGAAAGAAGGGGAGAGTAATGAATGTTGGAGGGGATGTGGCAAAATTAGGACATTAACGCATTGCTGGTGGAGCTATGAACTGATCCAACCATTCTGGATGGCAATTTGGAACTATGCTCAAAGGGCTGCCCTTTGATCCAGCCATACCATTGTTGGGTTTGTACCCCAAAGAGATCATAGATAAACAGACTTGTACGAAAATATTTATAGCTGTGCTTTTTGTGGTGGCAAAAAACTGGAAAATGAGGGTATGTTCTTCAATTGGGGAATGGCTGAACAAATTGTGGTATATGCTGGTGATGGAATACTATTGTGCTAAAAGGAATAATAAATTGGAGGAATTCCATGTGAACTGGAAAGAACTCCAGGAATTGATGCAGAGCGAAAGGAGCAGAGCCAGAAGAACATTGTACACAGAGACTGATATACTATGGTAAAATTGAATGTAATGGACCTCTGTACCAGCAGCAATGCAATGACACAGGACAGCTTTAAGGGATTTATGGTAAAGAAAGCTACCCACATTCAGAGGAAGAACTGCAGGAGAGGAAACATATAAGAAAAACAAATGCTTGAATGCATGGGTTGAGGCGGACATGATTGGGGATGTAGACTCGAAACTACCACACCAATGCAACTATCAACAATTTGGAAATAGGTCTTGATCAATGACACATGTTAAAACCAGTGGAAATGCGCATCGGCCATGGGTGGGGGGAGTGGGGGGGGAGTGAAGGGGAAAGTAGGAGCATGAATCATGTAACCATGTTAAAAATGAATATTAATAAATGGTTAAAAAAAGAAAAAGAAACAGAACAAAAAGGAAACATAATGAAATAATTTCAAAATGTCAAAAGGATTTCAATGACATTTTGCTTTTTTTCCTGAATAATAGATGTTCTAATAATCAAATTTTATGTCTGTCTTTTAGACACTAAATTTTCTCCAAAAAACCTTTCTGGAAGATAGATTTAAATGAATCATCATCATCTAAGTGACTTACTTAATTGAGAACATAATTGCAAAACATGCTGTAACAAAATTAATTGCTTGATAACATTTAATTGTCATAAACAACTGATCTTTTAAAACTGCAAATGGTATGGGTTCTTGTATGTCCAATATGTATTGTGTGTCTGTATCTGACAATATTTTTAGTTTATGTTATAAGACATTTACCTTTATTATGGACCTATAATTTACTAAACCAGGACCAAATAATTTGGTTCTGAAGGTTTCCAATGAAGAATCTAACTTGGGTTATGTGACTAAATTTAATGATACGTGATGGGACCCCTGAGTAAAATATACATACACCCTTCTAGATAATCCCCAACCACATTTTCCTTCCCTATCTAGGGCATGTTTGTATCCTATATCCCTGGAAATTCTAGCAGGAATCATCATACCCTCTGATCTTCCAATCCCACATGAGGCAAAAAGTTCCCTGCCAGATATCCTCCAATCCCCATGTGAAATGTATCCAACAAATCGCTATCATGACAGATACATTTTCTTCTCAAGGTTCTCTGTTAATCAATACCTGTTACTCCATAAATATTGTCTGTTACCATGAGCATGGGCAGAACCCCCAACAGGTTATAAAAACCCCCACTACTCCCAATAAATTTGCCATTGATTGCCATCAGCATCTTTGGTCCATGTCATTCATCATCATCAGCTATGAATGTAATAATTAAATGTTATCTCTCGGGACCCCCAAACAGGTGGTCTCTGGTGGTCCTGATAACTGTTGCTGACAGACAGGTGAAGCGACTTGCAGCAGATACCAAATTTTATTTTGTGTTCACATGCCAAGGACATATAGTACTACGTTACAGCTTGAAGCACTATTTCTGTGCTTATGCTAATGCTTCTATCTTAAATGAGGAGCTGTCTTGAGCTATAAGATTTTTTAAAATTCTAGTGGTACTTTTGGGCTTTCTAGCTGACAGTATCTTAGCAGATTTATTACCATGAAATACAAAAACATTAGTTACCTAAATTTGTGAGACATTTTAATAAATAGGTTATAAAAAGATCTTAAAGACCTAAATGGAAAAGGACTAAGAGTGAAGAAAAAACATGAGATCTAGCATGGACTAAATTCAGTAAGTTATTGAGGAAAATATAAAATTAGTGTCCACTGCATGAAATACACTGTTAGAGAAGGTAACAATGAATTTGAAGTCCATACATTTTAATTTACAGGAGCTATTAGGAAAACATTTAATCATGAAATTGAAAGAAAGCATATACCCCAAGGTGAGCATCTTATATAAATTAATTTCTCAGGCTACTGACTGACTTAGTTGGGACAGACTCATATTCTTAGATTGTCAAAGCAACCAGAATTTCTTCATCTTCCCAACTGGAAGTTACTTCTCACAGCATTTATTCTGACTTTGGACAATTATAAGCATGTATCTACACTGTTTGTGTTTACTCTTATCTTCTATCAGATTTAGGCACTTGAAGGGCAAGGGCAATGTTGAAGAGAACTAGTTCTAGCAATGAGGAATAGAATTCAGTAGCAATCTGAAGTTAGATTTATTTATAGATAGTATCTACAGACCTGGAGTTGAGTGATAACACATGTATAACCCAGTGGAATTGCTAGTCCGCTCTGGGAGGGGGGAGGGAAAGAACATGAATCATGTAACCATGGGAAAATATTTAAATAAAAAAATAATAAAAATAATCATATAAGTAATTTCCTTAAAACAAAAAAAGAATGCTGTGCCTGGAGTCAGAAAGAACTTAATCCAAATATGTCCTAAGATACTTACTAGCTGTGTGATTTTGGGGAATTCATTTAACCTGTCTGCCTCAGTTTCCTGAACTGTAAAATGAGGATCAGAATATACCAACCTCAGGGTTGTTGTAAGGCTCAAACAATAAAACCTTTTGCTGAGTGACTGCTACATAGTGTTTAATAAATGCTTCTTCCCTATCCTTTTCTTCCCTATTAGTTGGCTGGAAAGTCCTGCTGGTTCACTGACAGAACTATAGGCTCCTCTTGGTCCAGGAATTCCTGTCCTGGTTATTACTCTGTAGGCTTCAGATTGGGCTACAAGATATAACCTATATTCTTTTTTTTTTTTTAAAGCCTTACTTTTTGTCTTAGAATCAATACTTTGTATTGGTTCCAAGGAAGAAGAGGGGTAAGGGCTAAGTAATGGGGGTTAAGTGACTTGCCCAGGGTCACAAAGCTAAAAAGTGTCTGAGGCCAGATTCAAACCCAGGACCTCCCATCTATGAGCCTAGCTCTCAATCCACTGAGCCACCTAGCTACCCCCTAGAATATATATAAGCCATATCACTGCTGCTAGCTTCTGACCTTGTTTCTTTCTTGGTCTGTGGCCCTGGACCTCCCTACCCTAGAATACCACTCTGGGCCCAGGTTTTCTTCTCAGTCTTCCTAGGATCTCTGACTCAGTACTGCATGTCAAAGCTGCCCGCTAGCATATATTCGTGTACCCTGGATGCTCTGAACCCATTACAGTCCCAAGACCTCCTCTTCTCTAGAATACTTGCCTGGGCCCACTGTGGGAGATGGGAGTGCTCTGCAGGCAATGTGTTCTTACCCAAACCCTGGCCCCAATGGCTGCATACCTTTTTGTCTGTTTTCCATTAATTCTAGCAGTTTCTTAGCTTCTCTTTCATAATCTGTCCTGAGTCATGTTCATGCCACATAAGTGTAAAATTGGGGCACCATTCTTTTCAAAAAGATTTCTGGTAGGTATATTCATCTGGACTGGACAAATGGCCCTCTCTGACTTTTTTAGTATTTTTCCCATCCAGATTCAATCTGGTGCATTTTCTAGTTCAGCTTGGAGGAGTTGGGGGAAGGAGCTCATTAAACTGCAACCTACAACTCCACCATCTTGTGTTCATAATACACTTATTGTATACTTTTGGAAATGTGAAATATACTGCTACAGATCTGTAAAGTACTCCAATAAAAAGGACTGACAATCTATTTTTAGAGGAAATGACAAATGAGTTAAAAAAGAAAGTATATGCCACTAGATTATCAAATATAAACAAAAAAGTGGCTTAACTTTGGATTGAATCTATAAAACAACTAAGATCTCAGTGTAGAATCAAAAGCCTCTACGTGGTATGTATTGCAGGAAATGAGCCAATTCAGCCATTGACAAAGAAGAATAAATGGCTGGCATAAATATGCTTATGAAATGAATGTGTTGGCAATGCTGGACCAGATCAGGTCTCTGCCACTAGAAACTAAGAGAGGATAAACTTTAATGATCACCTTTAATGATTAATGTAGGTTGTGAAAAGAAATAATGGAGACAATATCCACCATCACTGAAGGCTATAGGAATTTAGCACCTATTGAATACCTACTTGGTGTTGAGGAGAGCTGGCAGACAGATTTATATCTCAGAAGCTTACAATTCTTCTTGCACTGATAATAACAATTAATTACTATACTGTATCTTTAGACCTTAAAATATCCTGGAAAAACTGAACTAATAAAAGTATCATAGAACCATAGCAAACAATTATTTGGTAACAGTATTGTCTAATACAAAGTGAAGAACAATATTTTTTAACAGATTTGCCACCTCAAATATAATTGACAAGCTATATGGAACAAATTTCCAAATACAGAGACCTAGCTGATGTAAAAAGCATGTAGAAAAAGTTCATCTTTACTAAACTGGTTACTGGAGTTGTTCCTAAAGATGCTTTCATGCCACCTACAGAGGACCATTTTATATCTTTATACTCATTTATTCAAATACAAGAAAATCAATTCTTTTATCCATCTGACCATTTTATCCATCTACCTAATATACAGATCCAGACTACAAACAAAAAAGTCCCTAATATCTATAAACTTTATTTCTTCAATGTACCTCTCTTTTCACTCAGAGTCTAGTTCAATTCTTTATTGTATCTTGCCTACTATTTCTTATTCTCATTACTTCCTTTTTCCTGTCTATTCTCCAAATAGGTGGCAAAATAATCTAAGCCCTGAATGGCACAATTTCAGAGCTGGAAGGGACTTTGTTGACCACTGCGTCTAACCTATAACCTGTAAACTGAAAAAAAAAAATTCCTTTGACTCTATTCCTAACAAATGTTTCTCCAGTTTTTGAAGCCCTTCATTAAGAGAGGCCTCATCTGCTTTCTTGTGCGCGCTCTCTCTCTCTCTCTCTCTCTTTCTCTCTCTCTCTCTTCCTTCCCTTTACATTCTGGAGTCAATACTGTGTAATGGCTCCAAGGCAGAAGAGTGGTAAGTCTTCTTACTTATGGGGGTCAAGTGACTTGTCCAGGGTCGCACAGCTAGGAAGTGTCTGAGGCCAGATTTGAACCTAGGACCTCCTGTCTCTAGGCCTGGCTCTCAATCCACTGAGCTACCCAGCTGCCCCCCATTTTTCTTATTTCAAGCCTAAATCTGCCTTTTCTCAACTACCACCTTTTGTTCTTGGTTCTTTCCTCTGATGTCCAAGCAAAATAAGTCCAGCCTTCTATTTGAGAGCCCTTCAAACACTTGAAATGAACAATCCTATCCTCCCCTAAGTTTCTCTCCTATTTCTAGTTCTTTTATAGATGTGGCTAATACACTTTATCTAGTTCCTCTACGCTACAAAAATACTAATTTCTTGGCCTAGATTCTGGCCCCTAACTAAATTTTCACATTTCTACATCATTCCTTTTCATCTCATTTCTATTCTAGCCAAACCAGCCTACTAATTATTTTGCCAAATTGGCATTCCATCCCTTGTCATGTTTTTGCTTAGGGTATCCTAGTCTTTTCTCAATTTTGCCTCTTGGCCTTAACTTTCTTTAAGGCTCACCTTACAAGCCCCATCTTTGGCTGATGCCACACTCCCTCCTCAAATTACCTTATTTTTTACTTATGAATGTACGCGTTGCATCCCTTAATAAGATATACTACTAGATTTTTGATGGCAGGAAACTTTTGCTTTTGCTTTTGTACCCCTAGTACTATTATAAATGTTTGTTGAGTTTTTTTTCTTGATGCATCTAATTGCCAAGAAATCGGTTGTTTCTATGAGAAATTCATGATTAGGAATTAATAGAACATCACAACTACCCCCAATTTCAAATTATAAAACAGATTATCAACTTTTTCAACTTGTTTCAATTTAAGACTGTAATGAAATGTACTGAAATTACCTTTCGGTTTTCAAACTGTGCTTCTTCCTGGCAGCATTTTCTGCAATCAGGATCCAGCTGAGTTAAGCTAAACTGTCCAAGAAGATCACAAGAGCTACAGAGCAAATTGCTGGAGAAACCCAAATCTCTGCATGCTTCTGATGATAATTCAAATCCCTGTACAGATACCTGAAAAGAGAAAGTGAAGCCATTTTACCATCCAGTGTTTACTAAGCACTTACTATGGGCTAAGCTCAATAGAATCTAAAGAATGTAACAATCTCTACTTTCAGGAAGTCTACATGGGGAGAAAGGGAAGAGTAAACACAGACAAAATTAAGCAGTTGGAGATGGAGGGGATAATCACTGCATCTTGAAGTTTTCGAAAAGCGGATTCTAATAATCATTTGAAATAACACACAGTACTTTCTCCTAAAATCTCAACTTAAAAAAAAAAACAACTTTAAAAATGAAATCTAACTCTGTATAGTCTATAGTAAGCTCCATGAGGTCAGGGACCATGTCAGTGAAATTTTGCATACTCCATTGGACCTAGCATAGTGTTTTGTATAAAGCAGACATTTAGTAAATAGTTCTTTACGGATAATCTCTGATGAGACAAAAGACGGATTTCCTCAAAGAAAAATCTGCAGTTACTTAAAAGAAAAAAAAAAAAAACAACAAACTCTTTCCTTCTGTCTTATAATCAATACTAAGTACCAGTTTCAAGGCAGAAGAGTGGTGAGGGCCTAAGCAATTGGGGTTAAATGGCGACTTGCCCAGGGTAGCACAACTAGGAAGTAGCTGAAGTCAATTTTGAACTCAGATCTTCCTGACTTCAGGCTTATTGCTCTATCTACTGTACTATCTTATTTAGCTGCTCCAGCAGTTATTTTATATAGACTCCAATTAAAAGCATAGAATCAAAAGCTTTTATATATTGTTAGCATATCTAAATTTGCTATATGTTGTGACTTATTTTCTTGAACAAAACTTTAAATTATTTAGGGGCCTCTTGAACACACAATTTTTACCCTAATCTAAACTATACATATTTACTATGTGAATAATAATGTGGCATATACTGTGCCAGAAGCTAGCGCATATGAACATTCTGTGAAGGAAACACATTCACACACAAGTAAATCCAAAGTAAATTGCATTTACTTTGGAGGAGTAGGCACTAGCAGCTGAGGTCAGTAAAGACTTCATTTTGGAGGTGGTACTTGAGCAAAGCTTTGAAGGAAGGTAAGGATTCTAATGGGGAAGGTGAGGAGAAAGCATATTCCTGGAATGAAGTATTCCAGTAACGCAGTAGTTTTGCTTGTGCAAAGACATGGTGAAAACTGGAAACAATAAATAAGCTAATTTGGTTAAAGCTAGAGTGAGGGAAGGCGAGTAATATATAGGGTGTCATCATTAAATCATGTAATCTTACTTCGTCCTTTAAAAGTACCATTTAGCTTTTAAAAGTCAACTCCTTATTTATTCATTTATTTATTTATTCATTTACTTATTCATTCATTCATTTATCTATCTATCTATTTGTTTATTTATTCGCTTATTCATTCATTCATTCATTTATTTGTTTTTTTAAAACCTTACCTTCCATCTTAGAATCAATACTCTGTATTGGTTCCAAAGCATAAGAGTGGTAAGGGCCAGGCAATGGGGGTCAAGTGACCTGCTCAGGGTCACACAGCTGGGAAGTGTCTGAGGCCAGATTTGAAACTAGGACCTCCCGTCTCTAGGCCTGGCTCTCAATCCACTGAGCTACCCAGCTGCCCCCTAAAAGTGAACTCTTAAAAAACCCAAACAAACTATTATTCTTTGTTGTTAAAAATATTAACAACATAAATATTAATCTATATACAAGTTTTGGTTTAAAATACAAACATCATGATTTCTATAGTCAAGTTTTTATGGCTATCAGAACATCCATCCACAAAATGCCTGACATGATAATATAAATCTGTAACTCAAATTTGAGGAGCCCTAGGAAACAATTCCCTTAGGTCACATTGAATACTCCCATTCCTGAAGATTAAGAACATTTAGAATGTATTCTTGCAAAAAACAATCAATTCTTTTTTTTCTGAAATGTTAACCTTAAAGAACCATTAGTTTAGAATTTATAACTGTTCATTTCTGCAGAAAGGCATTCCAACTTAAAATGCAGCATCCTGGAAAATGAAGAGACAATTCACTGTAATTTCAAGGACCCTAGAAGACAATAGAAATTCTCTTAGAAAACTAACAATGGAATACAAACTATCCTCATAACAATACATCAATCATTTCTGCCAATACTTGCCCAAATTTTAGCTAGTTACAATGAAAAAGGTAGAAATTCTGGAGGTTAAATAATCAATGTTACTCTTTGGAGGAAAATGTAGCTCTTTGGACCAAGCCTTGGCCTACATTTTTATATCTAGTTGGTTGTGAAATTATACTATAATGAAAGTAGCATTTCACATTTATCTAGCACTTTCATGCTAGATATTTTTCAAACATATCTAAGGTAAAAAAATTGTACAATCTTTAAAATTTTTTGATTACCTAAAATTTAAGAATACAAGTATTTTAGAAATTTCCTCTTTTTTCAAAAAAGAAAACTAAGTTCTTGTTTTTGAGAACTGAATCTTATTTGTATCACTAAAGATTCTTGAAGATAGATCTTACTTGGTTGTATTTTTGCACCTAATAATGACATAAATTAAATAGGTCTTGAACAAAATGAATTCAAATTGGTATGAGCTATATAGTTTACTGAATTTCAAAAAATTCATAGGAAGATGTATGGCTCTTTGGTATTAACAGGAGAAAAAGAAGAAAGGAGTGTTAAGAGTAACAACTTAAAATTTTAAGAGTCTTATTCTCTTTCAAATGTCATTTAACTAACTTTCTCAAAGAGTTCTATGATTACCTACTCCCTAGGATTATATTATTTAGTGCTAGAAGAGGCCTTTAATGGTCCTACTGCTGTGGGCCGAATGCCCCATAAATCCATCCATTTCACTGTATGCAATTCAAGAGAACATAGAAACAAATAACAAAATGATTAGTATGGCCGTCTTTCAGATAAGACATTCAAGTTGCTTAGTTTCCTAATTATGAGAAAATGGCTCACATCAATCTTTAGATGGAATCTTGGTCCTTGCAGGGGGATGGGAGGGGGGATGTTCCTCTAGACAGGAAGTACAGGTGGTTCAGTTTCCCAATCTCAAGAGGATTGGGCTCAAACAATGCTCAATTTCCATATTCACTGCCTTCCTTTGGAGTCTTTGGAAAAATAAAAAGAGCAAAGCTTGACCTAAATTGCTCTGGGTATTTATTATTTCATTAGCACCCTATTACATTGTAGCTTGTTCCTCCTGAATGGGAAAACAGACTAAATCATGGGTAAAGTGACCTCAGTTCCCTGAAGACACAGGCAACAACTGTCCAAACAAATGACCCCTTCCTTGGAAACTAATCAGGATAAAAAGCATTCTTGAGAGCCCCTCCCCACCCTTACCTCTGTTTACCTAAATACTTGCTATACCTAGCAGTCTGTAACCCCTCTGCTACTGTACTCTCTTATAATAAAGCTTGTTTCCTCATCATGGAGTTAGTTTGAGCTGTCAATTAGTTCCTTGGATGAAATCAATCAGCCTTGTCCACATCACAACTAATAATTTTTTAACCCGCTGAGATTTTTTTTTTGTTAAATCCATACTTTCTGTTGTAGAACAATACTGTGTATCAGTTCTAAGACAGAAGAGTGGTAAGGGCGAGGCAATGGAGTGACTTGGAGTGACTTGTTTGGGTTACACAGCTAGGAAGTGTCTGAGGCTAGATTTGAACCCAAAACCTCCTATCTTCAGGCCTGGCTCTCTATCCACTGAACCACCCAGCTGCCCACAACCCACTGATTTTATAGAGAAACTGAGGTTCAAAAGATTTGCCAAGATTATATATGGACTAGGTAGCTGAGTTAGAAAGAATGGATGTCCTTTGATTCTCTACCACGTAGCTCTATTCTTTACCATGCTGCATATTACTTTAGCAAAACCACAAGATAAAAATATTGTAAGGAAATTCAGATTTTATTCTTTCAGTATGTTAACATGACAAAACATGCATAGACTAATCTAAAAGAGTAAATGTAGGAGGAAGAAAGCTCTCCTTTTTCACGTTGTGTACATACCGGGAACTATTACTACCAAAAAAACCCTCTTAACATGAGTACCTCAATGAATCTTTTTGGTTAACTCCTCTAATACTGCACCACTCTCTAACTCCTACTTTAAGAAATGCTGTTTAAAATTGTGTGTTCCTAAGCACAGTATTTCAAATACACAGACTAATCTAAAAATTCTAAATGTGTGAGTTTTATGGAATGAAACAATAAAATTCAATAACTTAAGTAGTATTCTTTTGTGCCCACTGAAATGGTAACCCCAATACATTTTGGTAGACAACACAATCCAAAATTTTTTTGGGGTAAAGTTGTATGGTATTATATGGTAACAGAAAATATGGCAACTGAGACGTCTGTTTTAGTCTAGTTATGTTTTGCCATCAAATGGACCCATAACTTTGGCATGAAAAAAATTTTTTTCACATAAAAAATGTATTTTCTTTTCTTTCTATCTCCTCTCCACTCCAAATGGAAGGGGGAAAAAAACCTCTTAATAACAGATATAGTTAGTTTTGGTCATGTAAAAAACAAGACAAGCAATAACCCAACCAAATGACTCATTATACACTCTAAATCCATCATCTCTTTGTTAGGAGGCAGGCATGCTTCATCCATCTTCTTGAATCATGGTTAGGTATTATTAGGGTGATCTGAACTCTTAAGATTTTCAGAGAGTTGTCTGTTGTTCTAATTTAATACATTGTTCTCCTGGTTCTGCTCCCCTCTCTCTGCATTAGCTCACACAAGTTTTTCCAGGGTCTTCTGAAACCATCCTTTTCACCAAGAGTATGCCATTACATTCCTATACCATTGGCCATTTCTTAACTGACAGGTTACCTCGGTTCTCTGCCAGCACATAAAGAACAAACGGGGACGTAGTCTCTTCTACTTTTTCTTGGGCATCTCCTGGGCAAGCCATTTCTACTTTTTGGGTCTTGGCTTTATTGTGAACAAAAGGAGAGATAGAACCAGGGATCCATCCTGCTCTAAAATTTTATGATATTAAGGCTCTTTTAGTTACACATAGAATAAGTTCCTCTTGGGGGAAATTCCTGGTAACTGGCAGAAGACTTATTCTCTTATTTCAGAGAGGTTGAGCACATTGTTATTTGAACATATTTCTGATTATTATTTGATTGAATAGGAAAATATGGCTAAGTTAGCCCAATTTGCCCCTATAATATAGATGTGACAGGTTAGAGAAGTATACTCATTTTTCAATGAGGAAATTAGGTGGAGCAGAGTAGAAAGAGTGAGCAACTTTTTATGAAATTGCTTGATTACTAACCCTGTGTCTTGTGAAGGGGAAAAAGAATGCTTGTTCTACCTATTTCACAAAATTATGAGGAAAGCACTTTGTAATCCCTTTTGACTCTGCTCTCCCTTTAGTGGAAATAAACTACAAGAAGATCAAAGAAAAGGAAAGACCCCATATAAGTAAAAGTATTTGTGGCAGCAAACTTTTGGCAGCTGGGGGTGGGGGTGGCCTGGGAGTTAGCAATTGACTAGAAAGAAACAGGCACAAATAGGTGGTGAATTGCTGAACAAATTGGTTTATTAAAAAAATGGAATCTTAATGGGTTATAAGAAATAATTCAGAGAAATTTGGGAAGATAATATATGAAATTATGAGTGAAGGATGCAGAAGCAGGAGAACGTACAAAAGGACAACCAGGCCATAAGAGAAAACGAGAATGGAAGATTTCCAAATTCAGTCTGATATGATGACCAATCATGTCTTCAGAGGCCTAATGCTAACATGCCTCCTTTCTTTAAAGCAGATAGGCAGCAGATTTAGGTGTGGAATGAGGTATACATTTTCTGACAAGTCATGTTAATTTATTTTGCTTTAAAAGTACATTCAATGCTACAATGCAGAATTATAATGGAGCTGAAGAGTCACTGGGAAACATCAGTGCTATTAAAGAAAGAATACTATTAAGACATTCTGAATAAAGTGCTGTTTGAATCAGTAAATGTGAGATAAATGTGAGTTACTGACAATATCACATAATTTTACCTTCATATGGTCAATATTAATGCTTACACTTTTAAAAATTATAGCTTTAAAAAAGTAAAAAAAGTTATTATAGCTATTTGTAGCAGTTCTGAACCATAAGTTATAGCTGCATTCTGAAATTTTGAAAGGCAGGGCAAGCCCAAAAAGAGAATGAAAAAGAAATTAATTGAAATGAAATGGCATAAGGAGTTGCCATAAACAGATTAGGAAGGTTGGAAGAACAAAAATATTTATTTTTCTTCAGTCTCTAGGATCTAGGAAAGGTACTGTGGTACCAGGAGTTGGAGGGGCTAACTCTGCATCCTACTGATTGTCATTTACCATTTGCATGACTTTGGATATCCTTAACCTTACCCGGACTCAGTTTCCTTATTTGTAAAATTAAGGGCTGGACTAAACATAACACAACCAATTAGTAAGTGCCTGCTAAGTATTAGGGAGACAGAAAGTTTAAGACTGTGTGCAAGCTGTTCCCAATACACAAAGCAGACCAAGTGTCAAGTTTTTTAAACATTTGTCTCCCAATGCCTGGAACCCCAAACTTTTGTCTCCTGGCTTCCTTCAAAGGATAGCTATGGTGCACCTTCCTGAAGCTTTTCTGGATTCTCCACAATAGTCACTTTAAATTATTTTCTTTTTTGTTTGTATCTCTATATGTTATATTCCTCTAGTAGATTGGAGGGCAAGCACTTTTTTTTTTTTTTTAAAGCCTCAGCACTTGTTGCAGTTATGTTGCACACAACAGACACTTAATTATCACTGAATTCTTTCTTTCCCCTAAGAAGTTTAAAATCAATAGGGAAAAAAGATACTAATATAGATGGCTGCAAAGAAGAAATTTTATAGCAATGTGAGATGTTGATTGGGGATGTTCGCTGAAGAGATTTTGTTCAGGTGTCAGTTGGCCTATGAGATCCTTTCCAACTCAGATTTGTGATCTGTGGCTGGCCAGGATTTCAGAGATATTGTTCTGCCCATTCATTTTTACAGATGATGAAACTAAGGCCTGGGAAGATTGGTATCCATCATGACTCTGGTTATAAGAGCCTTAATTGAAGCCCTGGTCCTTTAACTAAAAATCCAGAGTTCTTTGCAGAATCTCAAAAGTTTGAAAGAACCTTAGATACATTTTAGTCTAACTTGTACCTGAACAAGAATCCCCTTTATCATATATGGAACAATTCTACTACTTAAGTTGCCCAAACAACATGCATACAAATAAAATATTCGGATTTACATAGTACTTTTTGAGGCTTGCAAAATGCTTATATGTGTTATCTAATTCGATCCTCAAAACAACCCTGTGAAATATCTGCTATTATCCTCCTTTTACAGGTGAGGAAACTGAACAGAGGGAGGTGTAGGATCATACCGCTAAGAAGCATTTAAGGCCTAGTCCAGTACTTTATACACTCTGCCAGGTGCTTCTCTCAACAGAGAGAGTGGGGCACAAAAACCCAGCCAAAGAGATTATCAAGGAATTGAGTATGGGTAAAGGTATCAAATGGTCCAGAGTTCCTTCAAAAAGGACAGAGAAAAGGCCACAGGATTTGGAATACAGGGAAAAAATGGCAACTATGGAAAGAGGGATTTCAGAATGGAGTGAATTTAACATTTATTATGTTCATCTAAGAACTTACATCTAGGGGGTCTCTCAAAGAAAGGGACCCTGCCTTTAGGGTTTTGTGCCAGGAGTCTCTGTCCAAGTGCAGAAATTCCATCCTTAAAATCACCATGAACAATTCACCTTTGTAAAAAACATTTAGTACAGTGCACGCAAAAAGTGCTAAATAAATGTTCATTGGCTCTAACACTCCTCCCTTAACAAGCTCCGGTGTTTCTAAATGATCCAGTCTACATTTTAATCAAATTTGTTTTCCTGTTGTCTTCCGGATCAGACGGTAAGCAGCCCGCTAAGGGGAAGGATAGTTTTTCGGTCTTTTTTTAAAAAACCCAACACTTAGCTTACAGGGCCTGACTTATCATGGTAAGCTCTGGATAAATGCTAACTTGACAAGGCCCAAGTTCGGTCTTGACATCCGAGAGAAGTTAGATGGAGCTCAGGGGAGGCAGTCAAGAACGAGGCCTGTTCGGGAGGCCGGGCGGGGCGGCAGCCACGTAGCCTTCCGGTAATAGCCATGCCCCCCAAACCCCAATCCTCCTCTGCCACAGCACGTCCTGGCCCCCAGTCCCTTGCACCTGACCCAGAGGCACCTGCGGAGGTGCCTAGCACTCACCGTTTGCAGGACTGACACCAGCAATAACCGCAACCCGAACATCGGAGCAAACCACTGCAGACCGGCCGCCGCCATCGCTGCCGTTATTCTCAGGTCCTGACGTGGCTCGAGGACCCCTCAGCTGGGCTGACCGGCACTGCGCCTGACACTGTGGGACGTTAACTTTCCGTCCGCCACGCACAGTAGCCCAATCCCGGGCCACATGATAGCATGAAGAACTCCAGGATGCTGTCACCTACAATATCAAGAGGGTGAGAAGAACTTTTTGATTTGTTCCCCTTCCTCTACAATCAGGCACGTTTTAGGTATCCCTATAAATCTGTTCCTTTCCGGGGCCCCTCAGTTTCATTCACAGCATTTAGTACCCAGAACTAAAATGCTCGTCCCTTCCTCTAGCTTCGACTCACCTCATCCTCTTGCCGTTTAAACCAATCACCTGCTGAGATAATTCTAA
The DNA here is from genome assembly GCF_016433145.1 of Gracilinanus agilis. NCBI lineage: Eukaryota > Metazoa > Chordata > Mammalia > Didelphimorphia > Didelphidae > Gracilinanus > Gracilinanus agilis. Next base: position 42,856,879 of record NC_058133.1, on the reverse strand, counting down.
CTGGCAGCTAAGCAAGCCAACCGTAGTCCCGAGCGAAAGACCACTGCAACTGTAAAGCCCAATAGTGGCCGCATGTGGGGGGAGGTGGGCAGGGAAGGCGGAGTGTTTGCTGAGGCTGAGAGGCGGGGCTGCTGAGCAGCGTGCGTGAATGCGTATTGGGGAGGGGGAGAGGTAGGGCCCAAGTTGGGGGCGGGGCCGAGGGCGGCGCAGTCGCAGCCTTGATGCTGGAGCGGGAGGGAGGCAGGCTGAGGAGGAAGAAGGGAGGCGGGTGGGCAGAACAAGCCTGGGAGCGAGCGAGCTGGGAAGGTGCAGGGGTTGGTCCGGCTTAGGGGAAGCGGGAACCCGAGTGCGGCTGAGCGCTGGGGGCCCCTGTGGTCGGCAGCGGCGGCGACTGAGGTTCTGGAGGACCAGCGGGCGCAGGCGGTGTTGGCGTTGGTGCCTGGGGGCGGGGG
>NC_058133.1:42768663-42846457 GCF_016433145.1 Gracilinanus agilis | reverse complement strand
GGAGGGAAGGAAGGAAGGAAGAAGGGAGGTCGGAGGCTGCTGCTGTTGCTGCTGCGGCGCTCCGCTCCTGCTCACCCGCTCCCGCTCCCGCTCTGCCGACCTCGGAGCTCCAGCTTGCTCCTCCCTGGCGCCCAGCGCCCCGCTGGCCCCCGGGGCCTTGCTCCCCGCCCCCCGCGGTATGTCGTGATCCCGAGCAGCGGCGGCGGCGGCGGGTTTCATGGGGCTCCTCAGGATTATGATGCCGCCCAAGTTGCAGCTGCTGGCGGTGGTGGCCTTCGCTGTGGCGATGCTCTTTCTGGAGAACCAGATCCAGAAGCTGGAGGAGTCCCGCTCCAAGCTAGGTGAGGGGAGGGGGCGCTCCCGAAGCTGGAGCGGGGGATGTCTTCTGTCACCAGGGGGGTGGGGACAGAGATCCCGGCTCTGGTTCGAGGTGCGGGTACCGCCGCGGGAGGTTAATGCCCTCGGCTGGAATCCTTCTGCAGGGAGACAGGGACACGGAGTTTTGGGCATGGCAAAGGGGCAGTGCCTGATGGAAGGATGGAAGGGACCGGGGCTTCCAGGGAAAGGGGTACCTGGTGAATGGGGAAAATTAACCTGCTCAGTTTCACGCTGGGTCTGGGGTGGGAGGTAGGGGAGCCGGGGAAATTGACACTGGTCAGTTTCACTCCGGGGCTGGCTGCTGGGAATCCGGGAGCTGACTGAGGATGCCCAGGGTGCTATAGAGGGTTGTGGGGGAGAGGGAATCCGAAATACTGCGGATCCGGAACGAATGCCCAGAGACTTTGGGCCAGGGATTGAGATATATACAAGTGGCTTTCTAGTGAGATGGGAACTCTAGCGAACCTGGACTTCTAGTGAGATGGAGACCTGGTGAGATGGAGACCTTAGTGAACCTGGACAAATGGAGTGTTTCTACGGGTTTTAGAAAGGAAAGGAAGGTTATGCCTCCAAAGTGACTTACTCAATTGAATCGTGATACTTGGAAATTCAAACAAGCATTGGTATTGGTGATTTAGAATTTAAGAGAATGAGGATAGATATTGTTAAACCGTACCAGGCACTGCATTAAACTCTGGGAATGAAAATACAAGCAAAAAGAATCCCTTACCTTCATGGAGCTTACATTCTAATGTGGGAAGACTGTCCATAAAATCAAAGGACTGAGGTACTCAGGAGTGGCTAGGTGTAAAAGTAGAGAGAATCAGGACCAGAATTGGGTTTGAAGTAAGCATGGGGCTTTGAATGGACTGTGATGAAAGGATAGAAATATGTTGGCTGGAGTGTTTTTCATTTGGGGAGATACTTTAGAGAAACTAAAAATAGGCTTAAGATACACAGTAAAGGCAATATTGTGGAACAATCAAATGTGATAAACTTTGCTACTAACAGCAATAAAATGATCCAGGACAATTCTGAGGGACTTAAGAAAAAGAGTGCTTCCACCTCTGGAGAAAGAACTGTTGGACTAGGAATGCAGATGAAAACATGATTTGTCACTCGTTTATTTGGGTGTATATATTTTGGAGTTTTATAATATTTGCTTACAAAAATAAATAATATGGAAATATGCTTTGCATGATAATACATGCATAACCCAAGTTGAATTGCTTGCCAGCTCCAGAAGGGAGAGGGAAGAAAGGAGGGAGATAATTTGGATCTTATAACTTTGGAAAACTTAGGTGGAAATTTGTTATTAAAATAAAAATAAAAAGTGTGTCCAGGAAAAAAGGATAGGTTTAGAGTTGAATTTACAACAATATTTTATATTTTAAAAGCCATGACATTGGTTTTGGTAGAGAAAAATCTTTGTGAAGTTTCTTTAGCTTTATGCTAACTACTTTAAAGTGTACTCTTTATTTTTTTAAATCCTTAACTTCTGTGTATTGGCTCCTAGGTGGAAGAGTGGCAAGGGTGGGCAATGGGGGTCAAGTAACTTGCCCAGGGTCACATAGCTGGGAAGTGTCTGAAGCCGGATTTGGACCTAGGACTTCCAGTCTCTAGGCTTGACTCTCAATCCACTGAGCTACCCAGCTGTCCCCAAAAGTGTACTCTTTAAAAAAAGGATTGGGAAACATTATATCACTTGGGATAAAGAACTAAATGGGAACTGTTAAAAAATAACAAGAAAGATACATATTTAGGAATAGGGACTAAACTTGTAATTTCATTGACTTGAGTGAAGAAAATCCCTTTGGCCAGCATCTTCTCTGCCACTTTGGGTTTTAGGAAGGTTCACTGACTTGATATATTAAAAGAGAGACTTGATTCCAAGGTCTTCCTAGCTTCTACCCTTGATTTCTATCCACCATGCTAAGCTGCCTTTCATTTCTGTCTATTGTCCTATTACATTTAAGCTAACATTACAGTGTTAGAATGAAAAACTTACTCATTTGAATTTTAATAATTCTCTCAGGATATAAGGTTCTTGAAGACAAGAGCAATTTGTTTTTATATTTCCAGTCCCAAATATAGTTCTTTGTAAATAACAAGCCTTTAAGAATTGAATTGAATTAAGCCAATATATGAGCATATCCAGTTTTGAAGAACATTTTGTAGATATTTACAGGTTTTAAAGAGCATTGTAATACGGAACATTAAAGACTAGTGTATATGAGTGACAAGAGGTACACTTAGAAACTACAAAAAGAACTGAAACAGATTTCTTTGTTCTTCCTAGAACTTGTATATGAATGCAGTTGATAGGGACATTGTTATAATTTAATTTTATTTTCATCAGTATGTAGTATTGATCAGTATTTATTAGTGTTGTAAGAGAAAATATTTATTTTCATAGTTTTGGGTTAAATCAGTTTAATTGTCACCTATGCTCAGAGTCTCAATGTAATCCTCAACTCCTTATCCTCCTTCATCCTAAATATACAGTACTCAGTTACCACATAATGGCTTTTCTATCTGCACATCTCACATTCATTGTTTCTCTGCTCACATACCCCACTACCCCCTAGTTCAAGCCCTTATTCCTTCTGCCTAGACTATTGTCATTTCCCTTTCTTTGGTTTCCTTACCAGAAGTTTCTTCCTCCTCTAATACATCTTTCAGTTGCCAAAGTGACTTATGTCACTCTCCTATTTAGTAAGCACTAGTAGTTCCAGTTCCCTATTACCTCTAGGGTCAAATATAAACTCTTTGGTACTTAACAGTCTTCCACAGCCTGGTCTCACCTACCTTTTCATCAGTATTATTCTTCATACACACTGGTTCAAACTGACCTTACTATTCCTTGTAGGCAGTTACTTGTCTCTTGTTTGTGTCTTTGTTACTTCTCATTCTTTTTTTTTTTTTTAAACCCTTACCTTCTGTCTTGGAATGGATACTGTGTATTGGTTCCAAGGCAGAAGAGTAGTAAGGGCTGGGCAAGGGGTTAAGTGACTTGCCCAAGGTCACCCAGCTAGGAAGTGTCTGAAGTGAAATTTGAACTCAAGTCCTCCTATCTCTAGGCTTGGCTCCCAATCCACTGAACCACCTAACTTAGAGGTGGGTAACGTATGGCTCTCGAGCCGTATCTGGCTATTTTGAGGGCCAGATATGGCTCTTTCTGCAGGAGCCATAAAGTCAATTTTTTTTCAGGCGCTGTTACAGGAGCGCGTACTGTTATAGGAACGCGCACTGTGAGCACTGTACAGCTCTCACGAAATTACATTTTAAAAAATGTGATGTTTATGGCTCTCACGGCCAAAAAGGTTGCCGACCCCTGACCTAGCTGGTTCCATGTTGCTTCTCATTCTTGTAATACACCCCCTTCTTACTTCTCTATGCCTCTTAGAGTCTTTCGTTTCTTTTAAGGCTTAGCTGAAACTCCACTTTCTATCTTTCCTAGACATCTCTCCCCCACAATCTTTCAGCCACTAGAATTTTGATCCTAAAATTAACTCCTATTTGATATATCCATATTTGTGCATATTGCCTACTCTCCAGAGATTGAAAGCTCCTTGAGGGCAGCCACTGTTTCAGTTTTATCTCTCTGTCCCTAGAATAGTGTCTATTAAATGCTGTTGGTTAAATATAATTTTATTTTTATAATTTATAGGAGGCAGCTTGGCTTAGTGGAGAATTTTGAAACTGGAGCCATGAAGAACCTGAGTCTCAATCTTGCTTCAGATATTATCTGTGTGACTCTGGGCTGGTTAAACACTCTCAGCTGCAGCTACAGCCTCTGTGTAATTGGGATCCTAACAGCATTTACTTTTTAAGGATTGTTTTGAGGATCAAAGGAGATACCATATGCAGAGTGTTTTAAAAATTTTCAAAGTGCTTTACAAATATAATCTATTATTATTATTAATTTACCTCATTCACCTTTAATGAACAAAAAGTATTTGCAAGGTTTATTTATGCATAATTAAAATGGAGAACCTCATTGTGTCATATACAGACTGGAAACTCTGGAGTGTTTATAAAACACAGTAGAGGAATAGTTACTCAACTTTTAACTTATTTTCTTCCTTTGTTCCTTCTTTCCCCTTCCCTTCCCATCCCTGTTGTCTCCCTCCCCCCTTCCCTCCTTCCTCCTGGAGTTGACAAGGGTTATACATATATTATCACTCAAAACTTCTTTCCATATTATTCATTTTTGTAATAAAGTAATCTTTAAAACCAAAACCCTAAATCATAAACCCACATAAACAAATGATAAATCAAATGTTCTCTTCTGGTTTTCTATTCCCACAGTTCTTTCTCTGGATGTGGAAAGTGTTCTTTCTCATAAGTCTCTCAGAGCTGTCCTGGATCATTGCATTGCTGCTAGTAGAGAAGTTCACTACATTGCACAATATTACAGTTACGGTGTATAATGTTCTCCTGGTTCTGCTTATTTCACTCTGCATCAGTTCATGTAGGTCTTTCCATCTCTTTCTGAAATCATCTTGTTCATCATTCCCTACAGCATAATAGTATTCCATCACCATCATATACCACAATTTGTTCAGCCATTCTCCAATCAAGGGACATCCCCATAGTTTCCAATTTTTTACCACCACAAAAAGCTCAGTTATAAATATTTTTCTACAAACAGATCCTTTCCCATTAAAAAAAAAAATTCTTTGGGATACAAACCTAGTAGTGGTATTGCTGGATCAAAGGGCATGCATTCTTTTAAAGCCTTTTGGTCATTTAATTTTCATTTCTTGCCTGAAGAAGGTAAGATCTTTAGTAGTTTTTTTGAGTTGAGTGTTGTTTCTAGAGTGGTTTTAAAGTAGGAAGAGGCTAACTATAATTGGCTTCCTCTACCACGCTATATGACTTAATAGTTCTCTGTAAAGTGGGCCTATTTATTATGATACTGTCTTACTGTTCAGGAAATGTTATGAAGTCGTCATTTATGTAGAGATTTTTTTAGAAAGATAGGATATTTGTCAGTTCCATTGTGAGTAGTAGCCAGAGATAAAAACGAACACTCCTCAGAAGTTCTTCCAGTATTGGACATGAGAGCCTTCAAGTAAAAAAATTGAAGGACATAATTTCAGTCTGCCACAGACTTAGCTCAGGAAATACATTACCTTTCAGCTTGTGTTTTACTTGAAATCTTTAAATGCTTTAAGCTTTATTAAATTATTGTCCTTGAAGAAATCTGCAAATGTGGAACCTCAGGCCTTTTTTGAGCTGATATTAATACATCTACTAAAATTTTGTTTACTGCAAGTTTTTTTTAAATTGTGTGGTGCCAGTCGCTAATGTGCCTTTATTATAAGCATTAGACATTGCACTAGGAAAATCCATTCCTTTCATGAAAGTCAATGTAACGAAAAAGTTCTATTAGTGACGTAGTTACCTTTTTTTAATATAAATGTATAAAGGACATGATTCAGTTCCATGTTGAGAGCACTAAAAGTACTTCTCCCAATTATAGGGCAAGAGTTCATGTTTTTCTCCAAGTATAAAAATTACCTTTTAAGAACTGATGAAGCCCTTTATTTCATTCTGACATAAGGAAAACTCCTTTGGAGAAATGCTTCCTTCTAATAAACTTTTCATTGCTTTCCCCATTTTATAAGAAGGGACATCATGTGCCAGTACCTGAATACTGTTTGATTTCAGATGTATTTCAATTGAAAGGCCTAGTGGCATAGTGTCACTCGTCAAACTTGATCACAGCTATAGTTCCATTTTGAAAATTAATGTTTGAGCTACATAATCAGTGGTTAGGTTTTTCAAACAAAAAAATCATATGTGAGAATCAAAGATTTGAAAAGCAGTTTGTTTTCTTAAAATTTACACAACCCTAGAACTATAAGGGAATTGTGAAAATGATGTTGCTACTATGAGCAAGAAACAATATAAGGCATCTAGCATAACCTCTTTTTTTCCTAACCTTTTAAATTTTTTTTCTCTTAGTACAGAACTCTAAGAGAGAAGGGCAAATGGCTTTAAGTGACTTACTCAGCATTACACATCTAGAAAATGTAGGAAGCTGGATTTGAACCCATGTCCTTCCATCTCCAGGCCTGGCTCTTTATCCACTAGCTACTTAGCTGCCCCATCAAGTATAATCTCTTAATGTAAAAATTACCTCTCTAGCATAGCATCTTGGATAAGTTTTAGCTAGCGTCTACTTGGATATTTCCAGTTATTAGGATCTTGTCTCACCTAGTTATTAGGAACTATCTCACAAGGTACCCCATTATACGTCTGGGTGGTGTAGATTATTAGAAAACTCTCTGTATTGAATTGTGCTCTCCTTTTACTCTCTCATTGGTTCTAGTTCAACCTTTGGAAACCACATAAACAATACTTAGTCTTCTAAAACATATGATGCCCTCAGATATTTGAAGGCCACTAATATAGCTGCTCCGCACCTTTGCTTTGCACTGTCAACATTCCCTATTATTTGAGCCATTCATCATTCAGTATGATTTTCGGACCCCCAACTACCATCTTCAGAAATACCTTAATGTGTTAGTATCTTAGCATTTGGTGCCCAGAATTGAACAAAGTATAAATATGGTCTAACCAGGAAAGGTTAGAGAAAGCTAATGCCTCTTTAGCACTGAATACTATTCTGTTCATGGAATCTAGAATTGCATTAGTGTTTTTAGCAATCCTGTTACATTATTGGCTCATATTGAGTTTGTCTAAAAATTACTCTTTCAGGTGTCCCTAGTTCTGTTCTTTGTAGAAGAATCTAAGTGCAGGGATTTACATTTGGTCTCATTAACTATAATCTATTACTTAGGGCTTATCTTTCCATTTTATCAAAATCTTTTTGAATCCTCATTTTTGTCAACTAAGTATTAAATAGCACTTCTAGTTTTGTTTCATTTTCAGATTTCCTTTCTGTGTTTTCATCCAAATAATGGATAAAAATGACAAGTAGAAAAGTGAAAGGCCAGAATCCTAGACTAGAGCCCTTCTACCAGAATGACAGGCCACTAATCTTTCCTCTTGTGTTATTTGCTTTTGTGATTCACTATGATCATGTCCAAAGAGTAAGACAGATGACCATAATCTTTGCTGAAATGCAAATAACCTGATAGTCAATTCCTTTGATTTCATCAGGAGAATTGAATTTGTTTTGACATATCTTAAAAAATTTTTTTTCTAAATTTTAATAACAAATTTCCACATAAGTTTTTCAAAGTTATATGATCCATATTGTCTCCTTCCCTCCCTGCTCCTGGAGCTGACAAACAATTCAATCTGGGTTATACATATATTATCATGCAAAACATATTTCCATGTTATTTATTTTTGTAAGGGAATAATTTTATAAAACCAAAACCCCTAAACACATACCCAAATAAAGAAGTGATAAATCATGTGTTTTCATATACATCCTAGTCCCAAAGTTCTTTCTCTGGAGGTCTATAGCATTCTTTTTTCATAAGTCCCTCAGAATTGTCCTGGATCATTGTGTTGCTGTTAGAAGCAAAATCTATCACATTTGACTGTTCCACAATATTGCAATTACTGTGTTTTCCTGGTTCTGCTTATTCCACTCTGCATCAGTTCATGTAGGTCTTTCCAGCTCTTTCTGAAATCATCCTGTTCATCATTCCTTATAGCATAATAGTATTCCATCATCATCATATACCACAATTTGTTCACCATTTCATAGTTGAGGGACATCCCTTTAGTTTCCAGTTCTTTGCCACCACAAAAAGAACAACTATAAATATTTTTGTACAAACAAGTTCTTTCCCGTTTTTTTGACATGACTTTTCTTTTAACCCATTCTGCCTTTTTGTGACTATCTTCTTTATTTTAAGTGCTTAAAAACCATCTGTTTTGTAATGCAGAATCTTTTCAAAGAACAGTGTCAAGTTATCCAGCCCATAGTTTCCCAGATCTGATTTTCTTCTCATCTTGAAAATGGGGAATTTCTGCCCATTTCCAGCTTCTGAGACTACTTCTGTTCACCCTGATTCCTTAAAGTAGAGGTTGAACACATGCCCCAGGGAACCAGACTAAAATGTAATTGGGAAGTGTTTAATAAAATGAATAAAAGTACAATATAACATGGATTAATGTTGTCATGTGGCTTTCTAAGGCCCCACACAAGGAATACTTTATGTGCTAGTGGCCTCATTTCTATTTGAGATTGACACCATGGTCTTAAAGATTACAACTATGCAATTCTATCAGAAAGGCTTTTATGATTATATCCCCCTTCTGTCTGCAAAGTACCTGGCACGATAATGGACAATTAATTTAAGCATTTGTTAAATGTGACTGCTAACATGAAATTTTGAAAATATAAACAGACAAAAACATTCTTCCTGCTCTCAAAATACTTATATAGAAGAGATATAGTAGAGAGAGAAATAACTGGGTATGCTTATTTCTTCCAGCTCCACTCTTTACTCAGGACTTTTTCATCTCCTCTCCAGCATCATCTCTATCATTTCCTCTCCTCTATTTCCTAAAGGTGCCTCTCCTTGTGTTATCTTCCTTTGATAAGTTAGCTTTTGTTCCAGACCTAGGCCTTTCACCCTTATTTCTCTCTAGGCTCAGCTACAGACTTTTTTTTTTTTTTTTACTACTTGCTAACTCCCCATTTGAGTTTTTATGCTGCTTTCCCCTAATAAGAATGCAAACTTCTTGAGGGTAGAGACATTCTTCGTTCTCTCCCTCTCATTTTCCCTCTTTCCCTCTCTCTCCATCTACTTCTCTCTCTCTCTCTCTCTCTCTCTCTCTCTCTCTCTCTCTCTCTCTCTCCCTCCCTCCCTCCCTCCCACCCACCCCTTTTCTTATATCTGAAATTTCTAGCACTTGATATACTGCTTAATAGTTGACACATAGTGCTTAAAAAATGCTTCATCTACTGCTTTCAGGATTTATACAGAGCAAATGGAAGCTAATCTTAGAGGGAAGGCACTAGCAGCAGGGGAGTTTGGGAAAGGCTTACTATAGAAAGTGGAATTTGAGCTGAATCTTGAAGGAAGCCAGAGAAGTTAAAAGGAGGCTGCAAGGAGGGAGAGACATGGGGGATACCAAAGCAGAGACCTGGGAGATAGTGTGTTCTGTGTAAGGATCAGTTAATAAACCCATTTATACTGTACAGTGTTTGAACCAGCATAAAATATAAGACTGGGAAGGTAGGAAAGAGTCTGATTATGAAGAGCCCTTAAAATGCCAAACAAGGGTCTTTGTACTTTATTCTGGAGGGTCAAAGTATAGGTAGCCATCAGTGTTTATTTATTGAATGGAGATGTGATAGAATCAGTCCTTCCTGTTGGGATAATCTCTGGCAGCTGAATGGAGAATGAATTCAGGAGAGGGAGAGACTTAGAAATTTGAAACAGGGAGTCCTATTAGAAGACTGTTGTAATAGTCTAGGCAAGAAGTGATGAGAAAGCCTTGTATTAAGGTGGTTACTGTGAGCCAAGAGAATGGGATGTAGAATAGAGATGTTGTGAAGGTAGAAGTGAGATTTGACAACAAATGAGTGCAAGTGAAGGGTTGAAGATGGCACTTAGATTGCCAGCTTTGGTGACTGGGAGAATTGTGGTGCCCTGGACAGTAATTGGAAAGATGAGTTTTGTTTTGGACAGGTTGAGTTTGGAAGCCCTGAATATGAATAAATATGAGTGAAATAGAATAGGCAGTTGGTGATGTGAAACCTAGAGTTATGGAGAGAAATTTGGTCTGAATAAATAGTTCAGAGAATCATCTGCTTAAGAGTCGATAAATAAACCCCATGGGAAGTAAGAGATAATCACATAAGATGTTTGTGCTTTGTTTCTAAAGAGGATTTAAGTGAGGCAGAGTTGCACAAATTTGTCAGCCTCACTCTTTTTACCAGAGTCATCTAAATTCTGTGGCAAGACAAAAGTCAGAAGACTGGATGGTGTTCTGGGATTTAGTGGATGACCTCCGTGTCTGACTAAGCTATAGGTGCTCAAAAAGCATCTATCTGCTTCAGTCTTCATGATCATTGGAACAAATTGTTCTTATTTACCCATCCCTCCAGTCTCAGTCTTCATATGACTTCTTGGGTAGCCCTCCCCCCCTATTCACAACCAAATCTGAGGCATATTGGTTACCTTCAATTTAGTTTAGCTCATCTTTTACTGGGGTGTGGCCTGTGGGCATACTATAGCTTCTTGGGGCCAGGGATGAGAATTAGGCAAAAGGTGAATTAACAGCTCCAAAAAGGTCTCAGCAAACCATCAGATTAGAAGTACTAGTCCTTCTGAAAACCCTATCTGCCCACAGAGCCTGTGAAGACATCCATGGTTTGTAGGCTTGTCATAGATGAAGATTTAGCAAAGGAGACTTGGGAGGAGTGGTCAGGCAGGTAGGAGAAGAAAATCAGAAGAGAATATTGTCATGAAAACCTAGAGGGATGTGGTGATCTACAGTATACTCAGTGTGCAGAGAGGTCAAGAAGGCTGAGGATTGAGAACAAACTCTTGGATGGACTGATTTGCCTTTTTTGTGCCTAACACTTAGAGGTAAGAAGAAAATTATATACAAAATAAATCAAAGAAATTTTTGGGATGATAATACTACTAATGATGATGTTGATAATGATTAATAATAAAAATAGCATTTTACCTAGCTCTTTAAGGGTTGCTCAGGGCCTAGAATTCCTAGAATCTGAAGCTAAGAGCAAAAGTATTCCGGGTAGGAGTGGCTTGAGTGTGTGTACCTGTATATGTGTTCCTGTTGGATGGGTTTAGAGAACAGAGAGATAGCTTGTGTAAAGGCACTAAAGGAGAAAAAATATTGTATATTGGGAAGGGCCAGTCATGAGCCTGTTTGCCTGGAATGTAGATTATGTGAGGGGGAAGGAAAGTGAAATCTTAGATTTAGATTTTGTCGGGAACAGAGGTAAGCAGAAGACCCTAGAAGGAAGGAAGGAAGAAAGGAAAGAAAGTAGCAGAAACAAACAAGAATTCATGAAGTGCCTCTTCCTTTCCAGGCACCATGCTAAGGACTTTACAAATACCCTATTGGGGAGTTTGTATTTTATTTTAGAGGCAAAAGGGAATCATAGAGGCTTCATGACAGTCAGACTTTTTTTTTTTTTTTTTCCCCCCAGTCTTGGCAGCTCTAAGTTCAGTGCATGGAGAGATGAGATTGAAGACTGAGAACAATTAGGCAGTTGCCATAGTCTAGACCAGTGGTGTGAAACTCAAATCGAGATGGGTCACTAAACCATACACAAGGATCCCTATAGCCCACACATTGACTTTGAAAACTACATACTAACATTATGTGTACACTATTGTATTTTATGTTGCTAAATATTTCCCAGTTGCATTTTAATCTGGTTCTGGTTACATTCAGGACTGCCTGCTATAGCTGCTAGGTTGTTTGATAGGGTGGCAGAACTGAGTGATGTGACCCTAAACCTTCCTTTTTTGAGGGCTCAGAACTTTCCAGATAACTTTATTTAACTCTGGTTTCCCCAGGCACCTGTTGACCAACATTTCCATCTTTATTGAATTCTCTGCACTCCTTGAGGGTGAAATAGGTAAATGGGAATAACAAGTACACACTAGGGTGTTAAATTCAAAAGGGACCACTCCCACAAACCCATTAGTGGTAGGACACACAAGATACCTTCACAAGGGATGTGGGAAATGGGTAATGGGCAAAGTACACATTCAGGTTGGCAGTTGACAGTTTACTGGTCACTAGCCTAGCCAGGGAAACTCAGGTTTTGGAAGATATCTAACAGTGGGCTCTTTCCTTGGGGTAGAGGGAGACACAGGAAGTAAACAAAACCAGTTTAATGTTTTCAGGATTAGGGAAGTGGGTGAGGTATTTCTAAGGATTAAACTGGCTTTCTGCTTCCCTGCTAAACTAACTTCAGTCAGGCAGACATCCTTGGCTGAAGGCTAGAGAGGGCTGGGATATTGAGATTCTCACAACTGGTCCAGGCTGATCCTTTGATGACTTTAGAGTACAGGAACCAAATCCTTGCTCAGCTAGTAATCCAATGAACACTAGGGAGGGAAGGCTTTCTGCAAGCTGTCCACCAGGTGCAGACTCTTCCCTCTATCTAGGTTTGCCTTGATAGATGGTATCTCCAATCTTCTCCAAAATCCCAAAGATCCAAAGCTTGTAGAGTCACAGCTGACTGGAAAACAGCTCCAAAACCTCCTTTTCCCAGCCCTGACAGTTTACTCTCTCCTCTCTTCTCCACCTGCATTCTATAGAATGTCTATAGGTTGGCAGCCTAGATTTTGCCCTTAGCCTGCCTGCTCAACCTATCCTAAATTTCTATCCTACCCCATAAATTACTCATAAATTTAATATTTTAAATACTTTATTGTAACCTGGGCACATAGTGCAGTGCCTGGCATATTCTATGTGCTTAATAAATATTTATTGAATTGAACCTCTAGTATTGGTGAAAGATGATAGAAGGCCTGAGCTTGGATTAGTGTAAGATATTGTTGGGTACATAGACTTAATAGGATTTGGCCACTGATTTGATGGGTGGGGGCTGTATGGCTTTTCAGCTACCTTTTGTGTATTGTCTACTATTAGCTTTTTAAAAAAACTCTTACTTTCTGTCTCAGAATGCATACTAAGTATCAGTTGGAAGAGTGATAAGGGCTAGGCAGAAGGGGTTAAGTGACTTGCCTAGGGTCACACCATTAGTACCTAGGCCAGAAGTGAACCCTGACCCTTTGTCTCTAGATCTGGTGCTCTATCTACATAGCTACTAGGTGCCCCTGTCCATCACACTGTAAGCCTTTGGAGGGGATGGACTGTCACTTGCCTCATTTTGTATTCTCAGGATTTAGCACAGTGCTTGGCACTTAGTAGAAGCTTAATATATGCTTATTGTATGATTGGTGGAAGGGTGACTAAGGTGAACCTGAGTGACTGATAGTGTGATGCTATCTTTTTTTTTTTTAAACCCTTACCTTCTGTCTTAGAATCAATACTAGGTATTGGTTCTATGGCAGAAGGATGGTAAGGGCTAGGCTAGTGATAGGCAAACTACAGCCTGCAGGCCAGATGCCGCCCTGTGAAATGTTCTATCTGGCCCTGTGACATTATTCCTAATCTGACAAATACAATGAGTAGGATACAATACAATGAAACTTTGAAAGAGTTGCCTTAGAAACAGACTGACAGATGAGCATTTCTTTTCCTTTGGCCCCCCTCTGTAACAAGTTTGCCCATCACTGGGTTAGGCAATGGGGGTCAAGTGACTTGCCCAGGGTCACACAGTTAGGACGTGTCTGAGGTCAGATTTGAAACCAGGATCTCTCATCTCTAGGCTTGGCTCTCAATCCACAGAGCCACCCAGCTGCCCCCTGTGATGGTACCTTCACAAAAAGAGAAGTTAGGAGAGGGATGGGATTTTTAGAGGGGAAGGAAAGATGACAACCCCTGTTTGAGGGTTTGTTGAGTTTGATGCTTATGGGATGTAAAAGAGATGTCTGGAAGGATAATTTGGTGATGCTGGACTAGAACTCCAGGGGGAAGAATGAAGAATGTTTATGTAAATCTGAGTTATCTGCTGAGATATGATAATTGGACTCATGGGCAATGATGAGGTCATGGAGAGTGCAAATTAGGGCAAGCACACAAAAGGTAGGTCTCAGGACTAAGCTTATAGACCACGGATGGGCAACCTTTTGAACTTGGTGTTCACCAAAAACCAAAAGTTCACCAAAAAACTGAGCATAACTCAGGTGGTGTGTCACTTAGAGAAAAAAACCATAATTTCACGATATTTATAGTTTAAATAACAAAATTGTATAATTGTAATATATAATATATAAATATATATGAATATATAAATAGTTAAATTAATATAGGTAGAATTAATATAGGTAGAATTGTCATCTATAGTGCACAGAGTGTCTATACTACATTACAACAAATGTTTCATACTCGGCATGCAGCCCCATCTCTGTATGTGGCTGCCTGTCATCGAAAATGGCCATGTGTGTCCTGGCATGCATGTCATAGGTTTGCCATCACCATTATAGACTGATAGAATAAAAGAACTGGGAGAAAGAAGTGTCTGATAAATATCTGTGAAGAAGAGATGGTCAACTATGTAAAATGTTATAGGGAGGTCTAGAAAGGCTGCCACCTGACAAAGGGCATTAGATTTAGCAAAGAAATCCTTGCCGACCTTGTAGAGTAATTTTATTCAAGTGGTGGAATAGGAAGCCAGATTGCAAGGGTTTGAGAAATGGATAGGGGGACAATGTTTTCGGATCACATTGAGGAGTTCTTTCAAAACCTAGGAATAACTCACTCTGCCAGGTCTAGAGATTTGAATTCATTTTGAGTAAGTTCATTCTCTTGTTTCTTTGTCCTCTATCCTTCCTCTGAAACATGTTTGTTCTATCCTTTTGAAAGCATTTTCCTTGATAGAGAAGAAATAAGCTGCAAAGGACGTGGATAATTTTGCTTTTGTCATCCTGCTCCATCCATTTCAGTCAGTGGATCTTTCTCTTTTTTTGTTTCTCTTGCTCAGAATATGCCTTTTTAAAGCAGATTATTCTTAGCTTTCTTCTGAGTTTTCACCTTTATGACCCAGTTCTTCTAGGTTTAACTACAACTTTGGGATCTTCCTTGACTAACTCACACATTCTCACCCTCATATCAGATATCTTGATGAGTCCTGTCGATTTTACCTTTTCCACTTACCTCCCCTGAGGCTGCCACCACCCTAATGCCAGCACTCTTTGACTCATGCCTAAATTAATTCAGGAGCCTGCTGCTCATTCTCCCTGCTTCAAGTGTCTCCACTCCAGTCCATGTTCTAAAAGTACCAATCTGAGCATGCCATCCCTCACACACCCAAAGTTGAGTGACTCCTTCTCTTCAGTAACACATTTAAAAAAAAATCCTCTCTTTGATATTCAATTCCCTTTACAACCTGGCTGCCTCCTACCATTCCTGTGTTCTTAACCCCTCACTTATCCCAACCCTAATCTGAGATCCAGTAATACTGACCTTCTTACTGGAGGGATAAACAAGTGTAATGCTGTATTGATGCAAGATCTCTTGCATTTGCAAAATCACCCTAGGCAATCCTGGCAGTTAGGGCAATGGAACTTTGACCCAGCAAGTGCCTGTCTCAAGACCTGACTGTTGGAGCTGGGACTATAAATACCCCTGGAGAACCAGCCTGGGGATTCTGATTTCCTTGACCTCACCCAGACATCCAGCTACCCCCTGGACTTCCCCTTGGGACCCTGGGGAGGGGTTGGGAGGTTGGGTTATGGAACGTGGGCAGGAATTAGTTAAGTTAGCCTAGCCAGGGACACCCCTAAACCAAATCATTACCCTCTTTTGTCAAGCTGGTAGACCACTCTACATTAGGGCAGTGGGATTTATCCCTCAGCCTGCTCCTACCTTCTGAGGCCCTTGCCCAGCACTGGCCATTCACCCATAGCAACAGCTTCTCCAGACCTTAACCCTCTTCCCTCAGTTTACCCTTGTGTTTTAAATAAACCCCTTGCCTGATTCTGAGAGTTTCCATAGTTCATTTATAACATCAACCAGGGCTAAGGGGCCGAGGAGAAGAAGGATAGCTACCACTTTGTCTCAGAGAGGTTAGACCAGGCATCCATTTTATTCAGGAAGTGAGACAGCTTCACTTGCTGTTGGTTTCTGGTTTCTCACCAGCAGGGAAGGGCTCCTCACTCCCAACCTTAAAGGAGCCTACAGACAGCAGGGAGACTAACTGAACGTCTCAGCTCAGGCCCACACATCCCTGGCTGCCTCAAATCAACAAATACTGTAGTTGTAGGCTCCTGGCCCAGGAGACTTACTGGTACCACCAGCTCCCCTATTATTGGCCTGATTACCCCCTTATAACACAAGACATTCCATCTCCGGACTCTGGACATTTTCTCTGGCTATCTGCCATGCCTGGAATATTCTCTCTTCTCATTTCTTTCTCATTGTTTCTTTCCAGGTCTTACCTTAAATCTCCTCTACAAGGAAGTCTTTGCTGGTCTCCCTTAATGTTAGTTCCTCCCTCTATTGGTTATCCCTAGTTTTTCCTGGCATTTTGTGTGAAGAAAGTTGCCTACATGTTGTCTCCCCCAATAGAGTGGGAGCTTCTGGAGAACAGGGACTGTCTTTTGCCTGTTTTTGTATCCTTGGTGCTTAGTCAGTGGCACATAGTAGATGCTTAATAAATGCTTCCTGACTTACAGAATTTCCCCCCTTGGTCTTTCTTTGTATACCCTTTAAAAATCTGAGTTATTGGAGAGCTTTCTGTACAGTTAGCTTGCAAAGACTGTGTTTTCTATTTTGTTCTAATATACACTTAGTTTAATGAGAAATGGGATGCCACCACAGGAAGTCAAAGTGAATAACCATTTAAATTGAACTCTGATTCATAATAAAACAACTCAGAATTTGCTCTTCTTAAAAAAAAGTTTTTTCCCCCCTAAATTATATAAGCAAACCTATAGCTAATGCTACTGCTGGAATAGTACAATGAAATCTGCTTAGATCACCTAACTGACTGAATTTTCTTAGCAAAATTCTATTTCCCAAGAAGCTTTATACATTTAAACCTATGTTTGGTGACCACCAGCTTGATAACTGACGTTTTGTATTGTGCATTATGGTAGGACAGTTGGATGATGGCAACAGTTTTGCTCATCAGATTCTTCACTAAACTGGGAACTCTTGGAGGGTCTCAGTGATTGTAGCTTAGTCTGTAGAGTGGGAGTCTTAGCTTACTTTTTTTTCCCTCTTATTGTCAACAATGGGTCCCAAAGCATCTTGGGAAACCCATAAAATGGCCTTAAGAAGGCAATTCATTTGTATCCTTTTGGATCCATGTTGGTAGCTCTTGGGTATTTGTGCTGTCTGAAGCTGTCTAAAAATGAATCACTTTAGCTTTTGAGTAAATGAATGTGGAATGTTGAATTAATCAATTGTTGAGGGAAGGGAGCATTGCAAGTATTCTGGAATTGCTGGTAGAGAATCTCTGAGTGGTTTTGTTCCTGTTAATGATTCAAGAACACTTTTGAGTGCTATTATGTATAAAACCCCCAAGAGCAGTCAGCTAGGTTAATTGGGCTTAACCCCAGGGAACCCAGAATGCCTTCACAGTCACTACCTTGACCTCCATGATAGCTATTAGATATTAAAAAGAACGACATTTTCCTAGTAGGCCCATTGGTAGCCCTTCAGTATATTCTTACTCTTTGCCAGTAGCAATGGTAATCCAGTTAGCCCTTCATGAACATATGAGATTAACATGAAGGGCTCAAGAGAGAAACTTGATTCATGGGTAATGATTGAGAATGTCTTGAGAATGGTATTTTTATTTTAGCAGTTATCCATAATTCACTGTTTTTGTGCAGTTCTAATCTTTTCCCCCTTTAAAAATCCTACTTTGCAAATATGGGCAGTTTTCTGTGACTATTTACTGGCAATAAAATAGGGCTTTGAAACTAGATTTCTGTTTATTCAGACTTACATTTAAAAAGATTCAAATTCTAGGAGTGAAACATTAGCTTTACTTGTTTACCACACTTACTAGAGTTCCAAGTTTTCAGCAACTCAATTTATATAAACACTCTAATCTAATCCCAGGATTATCCTTAAATTTTACAGCTACATGATGAAAACACCCTCCCAAATAGTGTATATTTGTAAGTAGGGAGTATGATTTAAATCTTTTCCACTGAAAAATATGAAAAGATTTACTATGGTCCCTTTACCTTGCTTCTGTGGGAAATTTGTTTTGAGCTCAAAAATTTATTTAATGTTACTCTGAGAATATTAGAAAACTTTAGTTTCCATGGTTGGCTGTTTAAAAATAGAAATGAGTTTTTACATTTGATTCAGTTATGTCAATTTTGTAAATTACAAGTTTATACTTAGAGACGATTGTAACTAGAATTTTTTTGTTAGCATAACCTTTTGGAATAGTAACATAAAAGACCAGTTCTATATAAGAGGTTGCCCTGTGAAAGTGTCTAGATTAGCCTAGGGAATAGACTTGATTTTTTTGGTCTAGAAATGTGTGATTTGAATGTAAAATCTCTTCATATATCTCTCCTTTGATTTTGTGAATGTTTTCGTCTCTTTTTAGCCTAGGATCAGCCCTGTTTCTGCCCCATAAGAGCTCTATAGATGATTTTTTACATTTTCTGTTCCTTACTGCTTTCAAGTGTAATCTTTTCATTATGTTCATAAGACCTCTTCACCTATTGATTTCTTATCAGTTTCCCCATGGGAGTTCTTCCAAATTTTCTACTCTCTCTTAAAGTCTTCATTTCTACTCTCACTCTCATCTCTCCTAGTAGATGACATTATCTCTCCTATATTACTGAGAAAATTGAGGCTATCTCTGTGAGCTTCCTCCTTTGATTCATAAGATCTTTACCCTCCAAGGGGGGAAAGTTCTTTCTTCTTTTCTTTTATGCCATCTTCTTCTGCTCCCTCTGCTCCAAAAACAACAAAACTTAATTCTAACTGCAATGATTCCCTACCCTCCCAATATCTTATCAATCTTCCTCATTGTCTCCTTCCTCCAGTCTATAAATATGTTCTAGTTTTCCCTTTCCTAAATGAACAAACAAAACCAAACTTTCACTTGATCCTTTGTACCACCTCATCTTCTCTTTTCTTTTTTACTTTTTGCGAAGTTTCTAGAAAGAGTATTTTATACTTGCTACCCACGAATCCTCATGCCCTATAACTTGTCTACCATTCCAGCAGGAGTACTGAAGTTTCCTTCTCCATGGTCATCATTGATTTTCTGACTTACAAACTGTCTTCTCAGTGGTCATCAGCCTTGACCTTGCTGCAACATTTGATGCTGTTGACCTTTCTTTATTTTATCTTCTTGAGTTCTCAGTTTCTGTGATACTCCTGACTTTTCTCTTGCCTTTCTGGCTATTCCTTTCTTCTTGGTTCTTCTTTGTCCTCTTGCTAAGTGTGGGTACTTCCCAGGGCTCCTCTTGGGCCATATTCTCTTCCCTCTACACTTTTTTCTAGCAATCTCAAGTATTAGTCTTTGAACCTGTGTTTCATCTGTGATTTGTCAGGGTTATCTCTCATAGAAGTTGGGGGTCACAGAATCATATGTAGCTAGAGTGCATCCAGTAAGAACAAATTATGTACACAATTATTTATAGCAGTTTTTTGAGATAACAATGAATTGGAAACAAAATAGATTCACATTGAATGGGAGAATGGCTAAACAAATTGTGGTAAATGAATGTAGAGAAGTATTACCTCAATACAAAGGAAACGATGAATGTAATGAATGCAGAGAAGCCTAGAAAGATCCATATGAATTGATGAAAGCAAAGTAAGCAGATCCTAGAAAACAATATACACAATGACTACAACAGTGTAAATGGAAAGGCCCCCCCCCCCATCAAAAGTGAATTTTGCAACATTGTAAAAAACAAGCATGGCTTGCAAGAAGAGGTGAAAAGACACTCCTACCCTAAACCCTTGTAGAGATGGGAAGTCCATAAGCACATTGCACATATTTTTAGATTTTTTCAAGGTATTGATCAGTTATGCTGATTTCCCCCATTTTTCTTTTTTCTTTTTTGTCTTTAGGAATATTATTTGTTGTGTGGAATGGCTCTCTGGAAAGGGGAGTAGGATGAATATGGCAAGAAGCTATGGTGATGTTGAAAACAAAGACATCAGTAAATTTATATTTTAAAATAATGCATCCCAGAAACTTTAATGTCTACCCACATGACACTGAAATCATAGAGGAAAGGAGTTAAAACTCAAGACCACTTCTCAAAGGCTACACAAAGATATTAAACCCTTTCCCTTGTTATGCACACATCCATCATCCTCTGTAGACTCCTCCTATACGGTCTCTCTATCCTTCCCTCAAAATCTGATCCTTACAGATCTTTGTCACAATCCCTCCTTGGTACATAGGCATAATAATAAAGCCCTAAGATCAGTGTAATGCATTTGCAAGTCAGCCCTTCTCTATTTCAGCTTTCCTTTATCTCTTAGGAGTAGCTATATTTTTCATTATTATTTCTTTCTCCATTCACTCTTCTCCAGAGTCTTAATTCTGGCTAACTAATCAATTTCAGTAAACATTTACTTACTATTTAAGCATCTATTTACTATTAAGCATCTACAGTCCTTGTTAGGTACTGAAGATACAAGGTCAAAAGGAAAACATAATTCCTATCTTCAAGGAACTTAACATTTTCTTGGGGGTCAGACATTATATAAAGATAAGTATATATGTGAAAAATTGGGTATCAAGAGGGAGCAAGTTATTTGATCAGGAGAGGCTTCTGGTAGGAGAAGGCACATGAAGCTGAGCCTTCATAGAGCGTAGGGAGGGACCAGAATAAGAAAGGAATGCATTCCATATGGGCTATACTCTGTGCAATAGAAGGAGGAGATGGATGGAGAGTTTGAAGAATATTAAGTGGGCTGCTTTGGCTGCATGAAGGAGAATAAAGTACGGTAATCCTAGAAAGGTATTTTGTCCTTAGGATATTGCCACATCTTCTACCAAGCAAGAGTTCGGAAAGAAATTGAAACAAAACAGTCTGCATCTTTCCTTGTGCTGTCAAATCAACTCTCAGCCTTTCCATCCTTGGAACCAAGCTGGTTCTTGTCCCTGCCTCATGAGCCAAACATTTCTTGATCCCTCTAGCTACTGATGTCTTTCTCCCAAAATTACCTTGTATTTTTTCTGTAGATACTATTACAGATATACATTGTCTCACCTGATGGAAAGTAAATGTCTTCAGGCCAGAGACAGTTTCATTTCAGTCTTTGTCTACATGGCATCTGGCACAAAAACACTTAATACAAAGCTTGTTGAACTGTTTGCTCAAAGGCCACTCTAACATGCATTTGTTACCTTGTTATTACCTATTTAAACGTGACTCCCAGATTAGTGTGGCTCAGTGAAAGCGTGTTAGGCTTGGGGCAGGGACTGAATTCAGTCACAGCATTATTACTGTGTGATTCTGGGCAAGTCACTTGTGCTCTCTGTCTCAGTTTCCTCACCCGTAAAATGAGAGGGCTTGATTAGTGATTGCTTTGGCCTCTTCTAACCCTAACCAAGTGCTTCTATGTCTTCTGCCATGAATTTCTGTTCCCTATATTAGGATGTGTCACTGATACCTTAAACTCAGAACACCCAAAATTATATTTATAATTTGATAAAGTCTGCTTCCCCCTCTGATTTCCTTCCTTAATTGGGTAACATCACCTTTAACTTCCCAAGGATGACATTTTAAAACCTGAGAGCCATCCTTTATTCTTCTTTTGGGCACACATCTATGTGTGTCTTGGGGATTTATATGCTATCTCCCATTCCTAAAAGACATCTTTTTTTTTAAAAACCCTTACCATTGATACTTTGATATCAGTTCTAAGGCAGAAGGAGCAGTAAGGGCTAGGCAATTGGGGTTAAATGACTTGCCCAGGATCACACAGCTAGAACCCAGGACCTCTTATCTTCAGGCTTGCTTCTCTATCCCTAGAGTCACCTAACTGCCCCAAATATATTGTTTCTTCTCTTCTTCCTGTCCTTTTCATTGTTGACTTAGCTCAAGTGCCTTCTCTTCTTGGAAGCCTTCCCTGATTGCCCAGATTGTAAAGGGTCTCCTCTGCTCCTCAAATTTCTGATGAAACCATCTGCTTCTTCTCTCCTAGGTACTTATTCGTATTCTAATGTGAGTAGCATAGTTATTTGTGCATATGTTTCATTTCCACTTCTTGCCCCTATCCACAAACCTGCATTGTCCCCATCATGAAGGCAAAGACGGTGTAGTTCTTCACTTTTGTATACCAGGTACACATCTAACTTGTCCACACAGTAGGCACTTAATGAATATTTGAATTCATCTTAAAATTATCTCAATGATTATCTTGTCTAGTTTCACATATTTTTTTATTTTAATGCTACTTAGTTTATTGCATCTAATTCCTGTTAGTAACTTGGCAGCTAAGTAGATATTTCCAATAACTTAGGAAAGTCACATGGCACAAAATCTGGAGAAGGACTTGGGCTGAATAAGGAGTGAAGGAAATCAGGAAGGTGAATGGAGGGCTTTGAACTTGGGTGAAAGACAAAACTTAAATTTGGGAAGGAGAAATTCTGGAGAACTTGAGAAATTGAAATTGAGAGCGAACAACTCTAGCTTCATAGGGAAAAAGTTAAATTCAAGGTAGAAAAAGAAAATGAGGGAAAAGAAAGGATTCTGATGAGCATGTGGTAGTTGGTAACTAGTAAGAATGGGTGAGTAAAAGCAAATTGGTAAAACTAAATTAAAGACTAGAAGGAAAAGGAAAAAGAAGTCGGTGGTGACTAATTAAGAGGTATTAAAAGTGAATAAAGATATTTAGGTGCTTAAAGGATCAGTTCTAAGTACCCATAAGCAATTTGAAATTCAAGGCTGAGAATCTCAAGCTATATGTAGAGGAAGAATACTATGTAATTAGAGTCAATCCTCAACTTTCAAGGCTAAGCTTCCTAGAGGAGAAAGTGAAAAAATTGGAATATTGAGACACTGAACCTATGAAAAATAGGCTAGGTTCCTGCAACCACCCAAAACTATAATCTTTCACTAGAGACTGCTGAAAATACACTTTTCTACATACAGTTCTTTATGACAAAACATTAATTCTTATGATATATACTTTTCCTAATACAGTAACCATGAAATAACCCATAAAATGCAGGGGAAGAGTAGAGGCAAGGCAGGAAAAGACAAGAAGGGGATGTCAGAAGAATCCTGAGGTAAAAAAGGGAAAGTAGGAACCTGCCATCTCTAATCTTCCTTTCATTGAAAAGCACTTCCTTGGGATACCTGGCCTTCCTCTGAGCTTTCAACTCCTGGTAGGAGGAGGCTGGGATAGGCCTTGCTGTTCCTGAGCAATACCAGCTCAGATGCTTGAGAGGTTGGTGGGCACGATCAGTTGGTATGGCTGGACTCTAACTCTTGGCCCCATGAGTTTCCAGGAGAGGACAAGGATAATCACAAATATAGCCCCTTTTCTGTTTTGTTTTTTTCAATTCAACACCACTTTTCACCAATATTTTCCTTCCCTTTGCAGTTATAAATTTGTACCCGTTGTGCCTCTCATTTTACCCCCAACTGCTCCTTGCCCTGAATGTTGTATGGTTGCCAGTGAGAAAGTGAAAATGATGTTATTCAAATACATGAATGCTTGAAGTCTCAATTCAGTGGATTTCGAGCCAGGTGAATGGCTGGACATGAAGGAGTCATGAATATTTCTATATCAGCAGAGAATGACACCACTGAAGAACCCCCAGAATCTCTGCTTGGCTCTGAATGGTTGAATATTTGGGCAGATGGGCTACTTGTCAAGTCTTTTTAGAAGAACCAAAACTGGGAAGAGTAGCAAATGCAGTGAATGATAGGACCCAAAAAAGATGAATAGGAGAGGGTTAAACTTAAACTAATAAAGTTTAAGAAGTGGAAAATATTTAGCCTTATTCTAGAGTTAAAAACCTTCAAATCTTCACAAGTACAAAATGGGGAAGATATAGTGAAGTAACTTTTTTCTGAAGAGGATCTCAGATTTTTAGTGGACTGAAAGCTTGATGTGGCAGCAAAAAGTCCTTTTGTGATCTTGAGCTCTATTGAGAAAAGCATAACTTTCAGGAAGAGGCACATCTGAGGAAGAGAACTGGGCTTGGAGTTAAGAAGATTCTGTCTCTCTTTCCTCATCTGTAAAATGGGGATAACACTTGCTTCACAGGAATCAAATTAAATAACATTGAAAAGTGCTTTGTGAACTTTAAAATGCTATATAAATTCCAATTGTTATTATTGCTAATGCTGTTATTATTTTTTATCTTTATTATTTCTGCCCTGTTCTGACTATATCTCAAGCTTTGAATTTAATTCTGGGTGCCATGTCTTAGGAAGGACTTTGCTTAGATGGAGAATATGCAAAGGAATTCAACAAGGGTGTTGAAGAGGCTTGAGTTCATGCCATTGAGTCTTGGTTGAAGGAATCCTGGGGGTGGGTGTGGGAGGGCAGGAATGTTTAGTTGGAAAAGGAGGGGAGGATTGCTGTGTTCACATATCTTGAAGGTTCACAAATCTTGACTGAATTTTTTCTATTTGAGCTTGTCTTTAGGAAACACTTTCTAACAACCGGAGAGGCAGTGTGGCAATGGGCAGTGGGCCAGCCTGGCATCCGAATGGCCCTGGACAGGTCTCTTACCATCTCAGTGCCCCAGGCGACTGTTGAATAGACTGTTGATAGAGTTTCCTATGCCGGGGAAATCATAGATCTGAAATTCTCTCTCATCATTCTCCCTCCCCTCCAAAAAAAAAAAAAGTAATGAGTCTCCTTGGGACATATAAGTGCCTCTTCATTGACGGTTTTTAATTAAAGGCCTTCAATCTTACTGATTCCCTGGTGTGCCATAGTGGAAATTCTTTTTTGGATATGGCTTGGAATTGATAAAAATAGCTGACATTCATGAAGCATGTAAAGTTTGCAGAGCATTTTGCATATAGCTAATTTGAGCTGTACAACTTAGTGAAATAATTGCTATTATCCCTGTCTAGAGATGGAGAAAACTTAAGACTTAGAGAGATGACTTATCCAATGCCACTCAGCCAGTAAATATCTGAGGGTAGGATTTGAATCCAAACCTGACTGCAAGTTGAGGCCCTTCCAATTCTGAAACTCTGAGAGGTGTGTGTGTGTGTGTGTGTGTGTGTGTATTGTCGAGGGGCAGCATTGGCATTCATCTGTAGCATGAATAATTGCTCACACTTAAATTGGCCTTTGAAGTTTGCCAAGTGCTTTCTTTACAGCTCTCCTTCCTCTGGGGTTTGGTGTTATCTTCTCTCCCCTCATTTCTCCATCTTCAGTTCTTTTGGGAGAGTTTGTGCTGGAGCCCTTGACTCTATTCTTGTTGCTGTCATTGTAGTTCCTATTGGGATGGAATAATCCTGAGCACTGTTCTGTGCCTTAATCCCTGGCTTCTTCAGCCTCCTAGTTCAACCGTCTCAGTCGGCTTCTTCTTGAATGATCCCTGATGGTGTTGGCTTCAGCTCCTCTTGCCAGCTCCGTTGACCTAGTTTCTGGATACTCCCATTTCTTGATTCCATGCCTTTGCAGTGTCTACCCCTTGTGCCCAGAATACTGTCCCCTCTTCACCCCCACCTCATAGTCTCTTTCAGTCTAAATTTAAATACCTTCTCCTATAAGAAATCATCTCATATGTACTGTTATATTATATCATAACATCACAACTGATGTTATGAGTATTGTTTAATTTTTATATGTTGTCTGACCGAATCAATGAATTACTTAAATTATCCTTGTAATACTTTACAGATGACATGTAGAACCTAGGAATGAGTTTGATGTCATTTGGTCAGTTTTCCAGTCTACTTTAAAGGATCTTGCATGGAGTTAGATGTGGATGGGGGGAAGTTAGAGATTATTCTTGGAGTGGAAATGTGCCTATCTTCCCCAATATAAATGATTAGCATCATAGCTCCAGCACAGTTAGCATGTGTGGCAATTAAAAATTCTGAGGGACTAAGTTTGGGGTAAGAAAATCAATTTATTGATCAGGCTAGCAATAACCAACTAATTTAATCAGACGTGATCTCTGTGATCAAAGACATTAAATATAATTTTGGAAGCTCATTATTCATCCCTCTATAGACATTCCTTTTCTTAGAAGTGATATTAATTAAGCATTGTTTCTAGGGCAGAATAGCAGTAAGGGCTAGGCAGTTAAGAGATTTGCCCATACTCACATACTAGGGAGTGTCTGAGGTCATATTTGAACCCAGGACCTCCTGTCTCTAGGTGTGGTTGCCTATCCGCTGCCCTTTCCCCCTAGACTTCTCTAATTGGTGAATACCTAATTGAGGAGGAGCAATCATTTTTTACAGCCCCCAATTCCTTCATGCTGGTGGGAGGAACCCTGCTTGGACTTAAGTTTCTAATAATCCTTTGTAAATTGGCTGGGAAGATCAAGTTGGTTCTAGTTAAATTTTGACCTCCATTGCTTATTTCAGTGGGGAACTCAAGGGTGCTCTACTGCTGCCCATAGACATACTTGACTTATCCCAGTTCTTGTTTACTGGGCAAGGTGGAGCTCACAATCTCACTTTTCAGTCACTCTAATTTATAAGTTGTTCTGGAACAGGGAATGTGAAAGCATTCTTTGGACTTGTTAGGAACAAAGGAATGAGGAAAGAAGTTTAAAAGACATACCTGAGCCTCAATCTAAAACTTAGAAATAGAAAATGATCCAGTATTAGAAATAAATCTAATCACATATCAGCTTTTACCTATGGAACAAATTACCTTTAATTCTTATTAAGATTGATGTTATTCTTTTTGAAATTCATGGTCAAATCATCCCCTATTTTCATAGGTAGAGAAATTCCTTCTGCTTCTGTAGATTGGCTCTAGGTTAGTCTGAATGGCCTCACACACTAAGAAATTAAACAACTGGCTCATGGTCACAAAAGCAACGTGCGTCAGGAGCAGAATTTGAACCCATATCCACTTGACTCTCCTGTGCTGCATATTATATTTCTAGTTGGCTTTTTAAAAAATAACACTGGAAGTCTTCACCTTTTGCCTGCATCCCTGCATGTTACTTATTGGGGGGAGGTGTTGTGCGAAGGAAATTTACCCTTCCCCCTTTCTGGGATTGCACGGGTGACATCCTTTCCTGTCTGCCTACCTGGTGTCAGCCTGAACCTGAAATTGAGGACAAGGAAAGGAGCCAGGGGGCTAGGACGTTATAAAAAGGGCTTCCAGGAAGCTCAGGCTCTCTGTCTCTGGTGCTCTATTTACAAACTTCCTTGTTGGGGTCTGCTGGAGGAGCCTCATGGAAAAGCTAGATTAGGGCCCGTATCTCTCTTACTCATCATCTACCTATCCAAATAATCTTAATAAACTTTATTAAAATCTAAGGAACAATCCCTATTTTAACCTAACATATAGTGTCTCAGATAGATTTTAATTGAAGTATCCTTTTCCTGAGAGAAACAGCAAATTAAGGAAAAATTCAAAGTTGATTTTCAGGTGAATATTGGGAACGTGGAATTAAAGGGAAAGCAACTGCTGTTTTCCTAAATTCCATTAAGAATTAAATAAGTGTGATGTTTTACTAGTTCAGTTATGTGGGAAAAGGAATAATATGGGAAAAAGGAATAAAATAAAGGAACAAAACTATTCGTCCAGTTGAGGAAAAGGATGTCAGAGATTAAGTAGGTATTTGAGAGGACAGACCCAGTGTTGGCCACCTAGAAGCCCCTCCAGCCCTAGTGATGGATTTGAGGTTAAGTGGCTCTGTTGCCTTTCTAGCTCTTGACTATGTTAATTTCTAAATATAAATTGCTGCCATAACTGCTTTGGCTTTGGGCATTACTGAATGCAGCTTATGCATGTGATGGGCACATTGATAAAGCATCTCTAATGGAAGTTCCTCTGTTCGCCTTGAAGCAAAGCAGTACAAAAAACCCCAGAAAGAATGGCTTTACATCCAGTTGATCATTCCAGTTGATTTTCAGCAAGTTGTAATACTTGTGGTCCACTGTCTTCTCTCTTGGGGTAATGAGTTATGATATGTTGTTAGCATTATCCTTCAAAAATAACCCTAGATTATTATTAAAACTTATGATTTTCAATACTAACTCCTCTTATAAAAAGAAAATTTTGCAAAACATATATATGTGTAACTACTAAAAAGTTTGATATCCCATAAATAGAATTGCTATAAGAACTATTACATTGTGTGTGTGTGTTTTTTTTACTATAAGAATGGTGATTATTCAGTGGTCTTCTTGTGACCTCTTGCTGAGATGCTAAGTAAAGGGAGGGGCAACTAGCTGGCAAAGTGGATAGCACATTGGATCTGAATTCAAATCCAGATAGCTTTGTAAACCATTGAATTGTTTGCCTCAGTTTCTTTATCTGTAAAATGAGCTGGAGAAGGAAATGACAAATTACTCCAGTATCTGTGCCAAGAAAACTCCAAACGAGGTTATGAAAAGCTGGACTTGACTGAAAAGACTGAATAACAACAACAACAAAAAAGGAGAGTAATTTAAATACTTATTTGATAGAAAATAGATTTTAAAATATAAGCTTTTGTCTAGAGCCTTGAAGGAATATTGAGTATTATTCTAAAGTAAAATCTATAATAATCTTTCTCAGCTTTGCTTCTGATTTGTCTTTGAGTAATCTTTGTTCATGCCAAATTGATGGCAGTCCAGCATTCAGTTTTGACTCTAAGATGTTAGATCAGTCCTTCGTTAGAAGGCCCTGGTTATTCTGTTTTTGGCCTGTGAACAAGGAGCCTCCATCTGCCAATTTTCTTCAGTTCGCCACAATTTTATTACTTTTTAAAGAATTCCTAAGTCTTTTATAAAAGCTGCCTAGTACCCAATATGTTGGTAGTTGTTTGCTACATTTATATATCTTTGGCAGAAGACCAGCTTAGCTTAGTTGTTTCCTCTGTAGAAAAGCTGATTAAAAAGACTGGCAACCATAATCTTCAAGCATATTTTTAAGACAGCTCCTTCGTTTGTTAATAAGCATGATAGAATGAAAAAAAATAGTTGACTGAAATTCTGAACTGGCTTTTCTAGTAGGGAATAAATAGGTGGATTACCTTCTAATTCCAAAAATTCTGTGATGTTGAAGTTCTGTCTGTTCCTCCAGTTTTAGATCTCTTTCCTCTATCAAAGCAGGAACAATCATTTGGGGATAGCCCTATTTCAAACCTATTGTCTTAGGGGAATACAGTAAGTCAGCAAGCATTTAGGTGTCTGCTCTGTCCCTTGCCCAGCCCTGTGCTAAGGGCCAAGGATACAAAGACAGACTGAAATAATTCCTGTTCTCAAGGAGCTTACAGTCTTATTTTCTTTTGTTTTTTTCTCTTAAAAATTTTTACTTGGGAAAAAATCCACTTTTTTTCTTGCTTCTATCCCCTTTACCTAACTAAGAAAGAAAAACAAAACCTCTCTTACAAACATGTATGGAGAAGCACAAAATTTCTACATTGACTGTGTCCAAAAAACCTCACATCTTGTTTTATGTACTCACTGTGAACTACAGGAGAAAGGTAGTATGTTTCATTATGAATCCTCTGAAATTTTGGCTTGTCAGTTGTCTTTCAAAGTTGTTTGTCTTTAGAATATCTTGTCATTATATAAATTGTTCCACTTCTGCTCATTTCATTCTGCATCACTTCATATGAATCTTCCCAGGTTTCTCTGAAACCATCCCCTTCATCATTTCAGAATACAGTAGTAATATTTCACAACATTCATATACCATAGCTTATTCAGACATTCCCCAAAGAACACCCTCATACTTTCTAGATCTTTGCCACTGCAAAAAAGAGCTATAAATATTTTTTTTATAACCAGAGATTGTTTTGTTTAGAACTAATCTTTACCTTAATATGCTTTCTCCTAATTCTTTTTTTTCCATTCCCCTTTCCCTCATTTTTCTCTTTAGTGAAATGTACATCTTTATCCAAGTGTGTGTGTATGTGTGTGTATATGTGTACATGTTTTATTTCCTCTTTTGATCACTTCAAATGAGAGTGAGGTTCAAGTTTTTACCATTTCTTCCATCCCTTTCTTCTTGTTAATCTTGGATCTTGTGTTGATTTCTACTTGTACATTAATCTAATTACATGAGACAGTTTCCTCTAAACCTCTGTTTCTTTCCCCCATTGTATTTTTCTTCCCCCTTTCTTCCCCATTCTTTTAGGATCATCAGCACTTAATAAAGTGATTCTTGGGACCTCTGTTTAATTAGTTTCTGTGATTCCCTGATGATGATGGGGACTGAGGAGACACAGATGTCTTCTCCTGTTAAAATGTAAGCAGTTTATATTTATTTCATTTCTTATGGTCATCCATATTTACCTTTTTGTTTCTCTTCACTCCTGTGTTTGCACTTCAGAGTTTCTATTGGTTCTTTTCATCAGGAATGATCCGAAGCCCTCTTTTCTTAAAGGTCTATTTCCCCCTCTGTAGGATTATATTCAGTTTAACTGGGTAAGTTATTCTTGGTTGTATACGTGCATCATTTGCTTTATGGAATATCAAATTCCAGGCTCCCTGCTTTGTTACTATGGTGGCTGCTAAATTATGTGTGATCCTGACTGTGACTTCTTAAAACTTGAATTCTTTCTGGCCATTTGTGGCATTTTTTGTTTGACCTGGAAACTGGATTTTGGCTATGATTTGCATGGGAGTTTCATATACTATATACTATGTATTGGTTCTAAAGCAGAAGAGTGGTAAGGCCTGGGCAATTGGGAGTAAGTGACTTGCCCAGGGTCACACAGCTAAGAAGTATCTAAGGCTAGACCCTCCCATCTCTAAATATGGCTCTCAATCCACTTAGCTGCCCTCTGCCTTCTGCTTTTAAGAGATCTAGACAGTTTTCTTTTCAGGGGAAGGAATGAAGCTTTGAGAAATATGACAATTATTATAATCACTCTAAATATCTCCTAAAAAAGAAAGGAATCAACATCCTGCTGAATTTAAGTAATGCTACTTTGTGTTTCCCAAGAACATAGACCAGATGCGTGAATTGACCTCTTTGGTTTTCTTGAAACCAAATCTGTTTAGCAGTCATTAAAGCCTGTATGTCTATAAGACTTATTTGCTGGTTCTTTCTGATGCTTTTACTATTGACTAGAAATAGTAGAGGATGATCATTAGAATGTGAATTTCTAGAATTCCTAATTTTTCTTTAAAAGATGCAGGTAGCTAAATGAAGGTCTGCTATAGAGGTCTGCTATAG
This sequence comes from Gracilinanus agilis, assembly GCF_016433145.1. NCBI lineage: Eukaryota > Metazoa > Chordata > Mammalia > Didelphimorphia > Didelphidae > Gracilinanus > Gracilinanus agilis. The sequence goes on along the minus strand of NC_058133.1, from coordinate 42,815,245 downwards.
CATGTGCTATGATAAATGTGTGCCTTATTAAAAAAATTTGGGGCAGTAGGAAGAATATTCGAGTATCTCATTTCACTTCAGTAAACATTTAAATATAATAACAAAAATTATTATACACAAAATGACAAAAATGAGATCGTTCTTGCCTTTAAGGAGCTTCTATTCTCCTGGGAGATTATACCAGGTATACCAAAAAATGTTAAAAGGAGATGAGGACAGAGAACACTATCACCTGTATAATCAGTCAGAGACATGTTCATCTAGGTTGTTCCAATTTGAGCTGAAGGAAGACAGTTTCTGAATTGCACAGGTGAAAGGGACTTATGTCTGAAGCATGGGGAATGTATTATGCCAGTGAATGGAAGTGGGAGATAATTTTTCAAGTGTAGATAATAGGTAGATGGAATAGGTTCTAAAAGGGAAGCAGTAAAAAGTTAATCTGGAAAGGTATTTATAAGCTATATTGCATGGGGTCTTAAATGTCATAGTAAAGTCATTAGGAGCAGTAGTACATTGATCCAGAAAAGTAAATAGAAAAATACATGAATGTAAAACAAGTTAATTCTCTTGGGCAGCCGGTTGCAGAGGGCAGACTTTGGAAATAGGGAACTAAATTAAAAGGCTCCTGCAATAGTCCAGGTTAGAGGTGTTAAGGACTTCAATTAAGGTAGAGGCTATATGAATGTAAAGAAAGGGATAGGCGTAAGAGATATTGGGAAGATAGAACTTGTTATCCCTGGGCAGCTGATATATGAGGGACAAGGAAAAGGGAAGACTCAGGGATGACTCCGAGATCACATACTGAGAATGACAGGAGACAGTGATTAGAGAGGGGAATTTCTGAGTTCTAAACCATGAGGGAGATAGGTATGACTTGATGGATTTGGTAGTGCCCTGGCCCAAAAGAGGGAAGTCTGGAGTTCTCAGTGGGAAATACAATTTCCCTTTTAGGCATGCATTCTGGAGAGTTGTAGTCATTCTTACTTGATCCACGAGCATATAGAAAATAAATAATTTCTTTTTAGCATTTCAAACCTTTTACATACCTTCATAGTCTGGTCTCATCCTTAGTGATCAAGCTGTACTCGCTTTTCCTTGGTTTCTCACAGAATAAATTCTTTTTTCTATCTCCAGGCCTTTGCACTGACCATCTCCTGTACCTAGATTGCACTCCCTCCTTATCTCCACCTGATAGAATCCCTTTCTTCCTTTTAGGCCCAACTCAAGAACCACCTTCCAACTAAGGGATTCCTAACCTGGGGTATAAGAAGCTTAATGAAGGGATATGGGGAATATTTGGCAAATTACTGTTACTCTACTGAAGTATTTCAAGAGTTATAATGTTAGTGAAAAAATGGTAAACTTTCTTTAAGAAAAATTCATTTAATTTTGTTATGTGTAGAACACATGGTAAACATTAGAATTTTTTTGCATTTGCATTATGAGAGGGTAGGGAAAATTTCCTGAAAGCTAACAGTTATGGACTCTGCAAAAGGTTGTTCTTTACCAAGCCTTTCCTGATCTCTAATTGCTTGTTCCTTCTTCTTACCTGCCTCTTTATATGTGTTCTGGTGTCTGATTATATACTTGCTTGCCAAAATGGTTGGAGAGTGTCTCTCTGATTCTGAAAGACCTAGCTCAGGTCCTACACGTGACATGTACTGTTTGCTGTCCATGCTCTCATTGCTTTAGGCAGCCCTCAGATAGAGTTACAGAAAAGGTGGCAATCTGTACTTGAATTCTTGGACTAGAATCTCTCTTGGCTGCCTTGACTTGCTTTTTTTGTTTATCTTTCTTTCATTAGTCCTAAGTGTGTCTTCCTGCTGTAACTTCTTACTGTCATGTAACTGATAAAACTTGTCCTCAAGGTTGTTTTGCCATATTATTCCTTTGTCTGAACTGTTATTTTTTAAAATTAATATATTACCTATCCCCAGAATTTCACCAAATTCTTTCTTTTTAAAAAAAATTCTATCCCAAATTTTAATTTCCTTGCTAGGTTGTAGAAAAATGGATTTAGGATATTTTCTTCCCCGTGGTGCCTCTCTAAGAGCTTTGTGGTTAAGTCTTATGGAATCCCCCATTCTTTAACTTTGTTTTTTTTGTTGATTTTTTTTCCTAAACTAATTGCCTTGTTTCTCAGTAGCCAATGTTACTGTTGTGGGTCTTCATATTCTAATTGATGATGATGTTAAATAGCTTATAGGCCTGTCATTTAGGGCAGCTCTTTTTTTCCTTAGGGAGGAATACAAACCACTGGCATTTCATGTCAGCTAGTATTCCCAAGAGAAGTAGTTCATCATGAGCTTGGTTCAGTACAGGTCCCTGACACTGCTAAGGCTTTGGATTTTCCTTATCTTTTACTTGTCTTCTAGCAAGTCTTGCCAGATGGGCAGCTTGATGATGTATAAAATGCAAGGTAAATATGAGTCATATAGCAGTAGGTTTTGGTATGTATTTTCTTAGTGTACTCCTTTTTTCATTCCTAGTATAGTATATGTGATTACTGGCTTAAAATTATGCCCATTCTGGGAAAGACTGTATATTTTTCCCTTTGGACAGTTAGCCTTGATGTTGTGATTTAGTGTCATAGAGTTAGATATTTAAGGGAAAATGTATTTAATGGGATAATAGTTTATATTCTTAATTTCCATTTAGGAAGTACAGCTTTTCTTGAATTATAGGTTATGGAAAACAAATTATAGATAGCTTTGGGCTTTGGGGGGGGAGATACCTTTAGAAAATTGTTTTGGTGGAAACAGCCGTTGGTCCTGAATTATGAAGACCTGATTCTAGCACTTTTTAGCTGAAAGTAATTTAATTTCTGTGAGGCTTACTTTCTTCAGTTCAACAAATTTTTATGAAATGCATCTTTTGTAATAAGTGATATTCTTACTAGGTTCTGGGGATACAAAGATCCAAATGAGAGAAGCCAAAGAACTTACATTTTACTAAGATTTATAGAGTTATTAGTTGAATAATAAATTGCCATTCTATTTTATTCCTTTGGCCGCATAGGTATTCTGGTAGATTAAAGTAAATCCAGGGCAGTTTTCTGGGGGATTATATGTTCCTTTTACAGTGAGAGATCTGCTTAGTGAAGGTGGGAGGAAGGCAAAGTGGGGCTGTAAAACCTCCTCTGTTTTTCATTACCTTTAAGGAGTGCTCCTTCCTTCTCTTCCCAAATAACCACCGGTGAGTATTGTTGGAGAGCTAGGTTACCAGGCTCTTTAACTGGGTCTTAGGCCCACCAGGATCAGGTTAGAGAGTCTCTTCTCTTTCTTAGATCTCATATTGTTAGGTTTGGTTCTTTTCTATGCATGTATGGTTTAAAAATCTTTGTTTGGGGTTCAGAAGTAATCAAATCCAGTCCCTTCTTTCTAAATGAGGAAATCGATGCTAAAATGAGTTGTGACATCTAAAAGATCTGTATCATAGGCCTATACTCAAAATCGTTCTAGTGTGACAGACTTAAATTCTGGTCTCCTGAATTGTATTACAGTTATTTGTACATTTGCCTTATTAAAGTATAAGTTTCTTGAAGGAAGGAACTGTTTCTTGTTTTATCTGGGTATGCCCAGCTCTAGGATGGTGATAGGTGATTATTATCACGGGATTAAAGAGTTAGCCTAAGAAGGGACCTTAGGGGCCACCCTGTCCAACTCCTCCATTCTCAATGAGCTTGAAGAAGATGAATTGACTTTTGCTTGATGAATAGAGCCCCAGACAAGTTGGTGGCAGGATCTGAATTTAGGACTTCAGACTCCAAGCCTAGCAGAATTTTATTCACTGTGCCAACTATCCTGTCCTATATAGGAGGCTGTAAGTTCTCTACAAAATATATGAAATGAAGTCATGTGCAATCAGCCTGCAATGGTAAATTAGTTGTATTTTTTCCTAGAGGCATTTGGAAGCCAGTGGAACTTCTTGAGCAAAGAAGCACCCTATTCTTAAGGAATATCAATTTGGTAGCTGTATGGAAGATGGATTAAAGAGAGGAGAGACTGGAGGCTAACTAGAAAGCTATTGAAATAGGCCAAGGAAGAAGGAATACGGCTTCTCGCTAGGGAGGTAGCCATCCGACTGGAGAGAAAAGGATATCTGTGAGATAGATGCCATGGAGGTAGAATGGATAAATTTGGTGACTGATTGGAAAAGGGGGCTGAGGGCAAAAGGAGGGTCATAGATAATTGGGTGATTGCTAGTTTGGATAACAAGATAGATGATAGTGTGCTCAACAGAAATCAGGAAGTTTGGCAGAGTGGAGAGTTTGGGGAGAATGAGTTCTTTTTGGGGCACTTTGAGTTTGAGTAGCTGAGAGAACATCTAATTAGAAATATTCATTAAGTAGCAATATTTGGTGAAGGATTACCCTGAGTGCCCTGATCCTCTGAAGTACATGAAATCCAGTGGTCAAGATACACAGACATAGACATGTGGACACAGACACACCCAACCCCCCAAAAATTGTGGAGTCCTTAGCTCTTTGAATCAGTTCATTACTTTGTAGTCATAACATCCACGATGGTGCTCTTTGGGGTTACAAAGGCACAACTGAGTCTATTTGCTGGTACACTAAATAGTCCTGGAGTATTAGCCAACAAGGTGGTCTCTTTCTTTCCTAATAAATAGTGATTGTTTGCAGCCAAACAGCACCCAGTCTGCTTAAGGCTACTTGTCCACCATTTCTAGAGGTTTGTTATTTAGAAAGTAGTAAAGCTCCCAAGGTATATTAAATGGATGCCAAAGCTTATTTAGAAATATCTTTAATTTTACCACCAATTCTAAGTCTGTACTTTCTAGTTTAATGGACACAGCACCCTTCACTTAAGTTGGAACTCGAATGACCATTGTAACAGCGCTTGCTCACAAAGAGACCATTTTTCCAAGCTGCCATTGCCCCGGTTGAGGGCCTAAGTGTGATCTTACTTTATTAACCTTGCCAGGTGTTTCATACAATTCCTGCATACAATTAGAGGGAAGAATATCTGGAGTGAACCCTATCACACTTATTTGTATTTTGTCAATTTAATTCCAACCTTTAGTGTTTGCCTAATTGTAATTTTCTAATATGATTTAAAATAATTGCTGCTTAAGGTGCTTTGTCAATTTGATCCATATTGTTCTTGGATCACAGCTTTCACAGTTAGTGAAAAATATAAGCTATTTTTGTTGAATTTGCAAATGCTAGAAACCACATTTGAAAGAGATAAGGATTTAGTAGATTTTGATTTAAAAATAAATGAAAATCCAGCCCTTAAAGTAGAACTAGCAGAAGAAATGAATTAAAGATGAGAGTGAGGAGTGTCTACATTTTTAAAAATAAATTTTAATGTTTCACATAAAATATGAGCAAAACATCATTGTATATACTTAGTATTATTATCAACAATTATATATAATGTCTCTCCATCTTCAAAGAACAGAGGTCACTTTTAGAGGCATTGGCCCTATTTTTCCCACACTCCACCCTCCAGCACTAATTAAGAGTTTGTACGTTCCCAAAGAACATTCATTCAATACTATGAATAACCAATGTTTATTTTAATTATGTTTTTAAGAAGTTTTTGAAAAGACTTCTTTCTTCAAATCTCTGTCAACTCTTGAATTTTTCCTAGAAGGACAAGTAGCACTACAGACATCTAAATGTACAAAGGAAACACTAAACCTTGCATTCTAGGCAGGTAAGTCAAACGATTTTTTCCCTTCTTTCCCAAAATTAAACTGATAATATCATAGAAGAGAAAACTGTCAGGCTGTGATATAGAATGGGAGGAGGAGAATAAAAGAGAAAAATAATTTACTATTTGTGTTTGTTAGTGAACTTAGAGGGAAATCCCACTGTTGGAAATGCACTTTGCTTAAGAAATAAAAGGTTGTTTTAGTTTTTTTCTGGAAGAGAATTCTTCAGTCATTGTGTATTTTGTATCCATTTGTAAGTGTTCAGCTAAAATTCCTGGAACCTAAATTAGTCTTTTTTTGTGCAAGGGGAAGAGGAGCCATGCAACGAACAAAATAGGTAAATAAGCACAATGGTTGTTTGGTTTTAGTTTTATTGCATCTCAATGTTAGACTTAAATCTTAACCTTGGTACTCTCCAAGTTACACATTTTTTTAAAACCAGTACCATGTATTGATTCCAAGTCAGAAGAATGTCAAGGACTAGGCAGTGGGAGTTCAGTGACTTGCCCAGGGTCACACAGCTATGAAATACCTGAGGTTAGAGTTGAACTCAGGACTTCCCATTTCTAGGCCTGGTCACCTAGATGCCCCTCAAATTACACATTTTTAAATGAAGAAAATGTGAAGATACCTTGCAATGTGAGTGAATTAATAGTAGGTTTTGAACAAATATAATTTTCTTTGTTTTCGTATAATTTTAAAGAACCATTCTAATGCATAAGCATTACTGACATTCTAAACATTTCAGTGTTTCCATTTGCTTAGTATTCCCACTGAACTCTTCAGATAGAGCCTCTCAGTGAGTTGTCATCAGCAACAAAATAACTCTGCCCTCCCCCCTACCCTGGGGCCAGGCTGGATTTGATTGGGAACCGCTTTTGTGAAGTTTAGAATAGTTAGAAAACTCTAAAGATCAATGAGAATCAGTTATGAAAGGAAGGATTTTGTGCTGTTCCTTCATTACATGTTGTCCTTGCTGGGGTGCCAGTGAGGAATGTCCTAGTTGGGGAACTCAAGGGCCTGAGTTCAAGTTTCAGCTTTGCAGTTTCTCTGACCTTGGTTGGAGCTCCTCACCTTTCATCTCAGTTTCTCCAGCTGCAGAATTAGGGGATCAATGGGATTCATGATGTCTAAATCCTAAACTCCACTTGATGTTATAGAAAAGGAATATCTGAACATATTGTTAGTCAGATCTAGCTATTTATTTTAGACAAAGGACCCCGTACAACTCTGATCATTGGCAAGTTTCTTGTACGTAATAGAAGGGTGATAATAATCATTGGGCCACCTCAGAGCTGTAAGGCCCCCACTTTGCAAACTGATGATTGAGGACATATTAAAGGCATTTCAAAAATAGAGAACCTAGCAGGATTCCTAGAACACCGTAGGGTTCATGAAGTCATGAAAGATGACTGGTCTTTGAGTCAGAAACCGTGGCATCGAGTCTTCTGTGTCCCTGGATGAGGCACAATTCTAAATTTCAGTTTTCTTTTCTGCAAAATGAAGGGATTGGACTAGATTTGTTATTGTAAATGAAGGAATTAAAGCAGATATCTTTTTATCTTTTTTTTCTTAAACCCTTACCTTCTGTCTTAGAATCCATACTGTGTATTGGTTCTAAGGCAGAAGAGCAATAAGGGCTAGGCAATGGGGGTTCTGTGACTTGCCCAAGGTCACACAGCTAGGAAGTGTCTGAGGCCAGATTTGAACCTAGGACCTCTCATCTCCAGGCTTGGCTCTCAATCCACTGAGCCACCCAGCAGGCCTCTAAACCAGATATTTTCTTGGATGCCTTTCCAGTTTCAAATCCTATAATTAAAAAAAAATTTATAAGGACATAATAGTATCTAAATTTAACTTTATTCCTAGAACAGAACCCAAGCTTATATAAGCTTATATATGTATTTGTTTACAAAATCATCTTTCTGCTGAATCACATTATAAATTGTAATGTGAATTCTGTTTACATATCCCAACAGAAATGAACTCCAATGAACAATTAAAAAAGTCATAAATAGCCAGTTTTCTCAAAATGTAGTCTTAACATTTAAACCTCCAATAGCATTCTGTAAGAAATTTGCTAAATGAGCCTTCTCAGTGATCAAAAAGAAAAAAAACAAAACTCCAAACTAAAAGTCAATTTTCATTTCTCTTGTAGGTCCTCAGCAAATCCCTGAAACTTTGATGTTTAAAAATTTCCATCAATCACTTAAAAACTGTAGAAAACTGGAGTCATAGCTTTTTTTTTTTTTAAAGAGTTCTCTTTTAGCTTCAGTTTGATTCATTATTAAGGCAGCTAGTTGGCACATTGGATAGAATCTAGCGAGGCCTGGAGTCAGGAAGCCCAAAACTCAAATCTTGTCTCAGATATTTTCCAGGAAAGTCCCTTAATCTCTTCCATCTCTTCATCATGCAGAAAACAAGGAGGCTGGATTCTTGGCCTCATGTATTCATTTCCACCATATATTTCTGATGCTGTGATAATAATAAGCTGTTGCTTGTACTAGAACTGAACATATCAAAATGAAACAATAGTTTCTACCTTCAAGAAGCTTACATTTTAAGTAATTGCAAAGCACTTTATAAATATTTCATTTAAGTCTTCTAACAACTCCTAGCTATAGGATAGATATTTCTTATTGTACAGTAATATTCCATTACATTCATTCATCATAATTTAGTTAGCCATTTCCTAATTGATGGGAAACGTTCTAATTCTTTGCTTCTATGAAAAGTGCAGCTATAAATATTTTGTCATATAAGGGACCTTTCTGTTCTCCTTGGAGTATATGCTCAAAAGTGGACATCTGGCCACTTTTCCACCCTGGCCACTTTCCAGTTATCTGTCTTGCTGCTCTACCTTCCCGAAACTTGGGACTTCCAGAGAACATAACTTCCAGGCATTAATCCACTTGATTTTTGGAAGTGGTCCTGACTGGTCTGAGAGTCCAGCCTTTGGAGTGGGACAGAGTGCTTGGCAGTTCAACTCGAGAGGAGCTCAGTGCTGGGGGGTGGGGTGGGGGGCTTCTCTCGCCAGGTATTCTTCAGAGGCTCCTAAGATAATTCAAACGGAAGGGATTCCATCTTGCCTTTTTGTTCGGAGAGGATTTTGCGTTCAGGTAAGCCTTTGAGGTCGAGTTGCTGCAGAGCCTGGCTCCATCCTCTGCAGCTTGAGCTCATCTTGCTCTGACAGTCACCACCAAGAACTCAGTCAGAGGTTCTTCTTTAGCCAGCTTTGCACTGGGTCTACCCCGGACCATCCGTTTCCGCTTGGGGAGAAGCCCCTTCTCTTGGCCTTTTGCAGGAACATCCACCTACGTGATGAAGTCTGTGCGCACGTGGCCAGAGCTAGCTCGGGGTTTGGGAGACCGAAGCGAAATATGGCGGAGACTGAAGGCTTCTGACCGGAAGGAAGAAGGGCGCTCTTGGGGATAGAGGAGGGGGCCTGAGCATGGGACCTCTTGCTTCTGGGGAAGGGGGCAGGGGGCAGGGAGGTTATCTGCTGTCAGTGTTGGGGCGGGGGAACAAACGTAAAAAATGTAAAAAGAATTGGAGGGGCTGCGCCAGGCCAGGATAACGGAAGGAGCCAGTCAGGGTAGAGGAGGATCCCCAGGCAGAGAAGCCCTGTTGGAGTGTTGGAGGACTCCTCACCTCCAGGGCATTCATGAATGACTCTGAGGAGAAGAAGTTCTGGCAGGAGGGGCAGGTGAAGGGGAGGAGCAAGCAAGTGTCCCGTAAGTTGGAGATTAGGGGGGAAATGGAAAAGTGGAATGTTAGGTTTCCACCCACTTCATTAGATACACTGAATAGATATGCAGGGTGTGTGCCTGTTTCTAAAATTCGCCTATACAGTGAATGTGACAGAAGGTCAGGAATTACTCTGGAAAATGCCTTCAATCACCCTCTACCAGTAAGGAACTATTAAATGCTTACCTTGGCCAGGTGCTGAGCCCGGGTAGAGAGAGGCAGAAAGCCTTTACCCCTAAGGAACAGTGGCGTTCTCCCCGGGAGGAGCACACAGAAGAGGCAAGAAGGAGAAGGAAGGGGAGGAGAAGAGCCATTTATTAAGTACCTGCACCGGCGTCGGGCTCTCATTTGAGCCTCACCACCCCAGAAAATCGTAGGAAGTATTACCCGCCCATTTTACAGTTGAGGAAACCAACGTAGCAGAAGTGACACGACTCCCCCAGGATCTCACATGATTAAGAGTCTAAGGCTGGATTTGAACTCGGCTTTTCCTGACTCCAGACCGAGGGACACTGAGCCTCCTCAGTACAGATGCAGAAGTCACCAGGAATAATGGGGGTGGTGGTGGTGGTGGTTGGAGTCGGGTTGAGCTCTGAACCCCCAGCACAGTCATCAATAGACTGGCTCTTATTGAGAGTTTTCTTTAGCCTGCCAGAATGCATGTTGGGGCTTCTTTGGGAGCGCGGGGAGAGGAGATTCACACTCGGGACCAGACTTCAGGATGGTGTTAGAGGCTGAGGGACCTGCACATCGCACCTTCCACTTCACATTTACTCTGGAGCATATCATATAGTCATAGAATGCAATGACGGGAATGAACCTGACTTATTTAAACTGTCTGGCTTTTCTTTTTTTAAAATCCTTACCTTCTGTCTTAGTTGATACTAAGAGTAGGTTCTAAGAAGAGCAGTAAGGTGAGGAGAGGGGGTTTAAGTGACTTGTCCAGGATCACACAGCTAGGAAGTGTCTGAGGCAGGATTTGAATCCAAGACCTCTCATCTTTAGGCTTAGCTTTCTGTCTGTTGAGCCATTTCACTTCCCTTTGGCTTTTCTTTTTGCCCAGTTTGTATATATTTGAATTCCTTAAGGATATAGGTACAACCCCATTGTTTTTCCAAACACTACTGTTATTTCCAAGAGGCCTAAAGATGAGAGGTCTTAGAATTCAAATCCTGGACAACCACTAGTTGAGGGACATTTTATACGGGAAACAATTTAATAGGAGTTGGATGTAGATGATTTCTGGGGTCTGAGGTCTCTTCTAATGCTAAGATTTTCTAAAATATTTTTAGAGGGAACATCAGTACAAATATATATTTATTTTTATTTTAAAAAAAGCCCAAGCCAGTGATTTTAGTGATGCTTAGGGAGCCCAGGAAATATCAAAGCATTCTGTAGTCTATTGTTATCATAAAGAAAAAACTACTTAGAAAAATATGCAATTCACTAGTAGACTGAACTTTATTTCCCTTAGGGAAGGATTTGATTCTTATGATTTTTCATTCTGACTGCTAATTAGTCCTTGAACATATGTAAGACAAGTGTTGTTTTTATCAAAAAACTCTGGTTGTGAAGTCTTTATGCAAATTGATTCACTTTAACATTCCCCCCCCCCCCCCTATAAAACATGTAGGAGAGCGTCTAGAAATTTGCCTTCAAATTTGAGTTTTATTCTCTTTGTTGGGATGGTACCTTTACCATTATGATGATGATTTTTGAAGTTCAGTATGGTTATTCCCAACTTTTGTTGCCATTCCTCTATGTGGATGGGTGCAGGGCACTCTGAGGGCTCATGTCTGTAGTGGACATTCCAGCTTGTGGAGCGGGGTCCCTGGAGGGCAGCCATTCACTGCCACCACTCCTCAGGGCCCTTGGAGGTCCTGGCATTCCCTGATGTACTGCACACAAATCAGCAAATGATCACTTTGTTCTACGCAAAGGCAGCTCTTAAGCTACTCTAGGAAGAGCTGTGGGTATAAATCCTCTTCCCACCCCATCACACTCCTGGAAAGATGGCCTCCCTAGGACTTGTAGGGACACATGTGATATGGATGTGTGGTGAAGGGTCATTTGCAACTCCTCGTACTTTATGACCTGAAAGTCCATTTTTTTTTTCTTTTCCTTTTTTTTATTTAGAATATTTTTCCATGGTTACATGATTCATGATTTCTGCCTCTCCCCTCTTCTCTCCCCCCTCTCAGAGCCGACAAGCAGTTCCACTGGGTTATATATACATGGATCATTGTTCAAAGCTTATTTCCATATTATTCATATTTGCAGTAGAGTGATCTTTTAACTTCAAAATCCTCAATCACATCCCCATTGAACTACAATGTGGTTCCCAAACTTTTTTGGCCTACCACCCCCTTTCCATAAAAAATATTATTTAGCCCCCTGGAAATTATGAAACTATTTAATGAACTCAGAATAGAACATAATACAAAATAAGTGTGGCCATCACCACCTCTCTGGATCACTGCAGCACCCACCATGGGGTGGGAGCGCCCACTTTGGGAATCACTGAACTACATGATTGATCCTATGATTTTCTTCTGTGTTTCTGCTCCCACAGTTCTTTCTTATAAGTTCCCCTGGATTGCATTGCAGCTAGTAGAGAAGTCCATTATGTTCAATCGTGCCGTACTGTATCAGTCTCTGTGTACAATGTTCTCCTGGTTCTGCTCCTTTCTCTCTGCATCAATCTGGAAGGCCTTTCTTGAGGCCGAGCTGCCATTCCTGGGTGCAGTGGCTCATGTTCCTTGAAGCTGCTTCCTTCCTCCTGGTACTGCATTTCAGTATCTTTAAATAAGTTTTCATGTTGCTCCCTGTGGATGGATGTCTCTAGACTCTATTCTGAGGACAAAGTCACTTGGGTATTGGAGAAAGTCAGAAGGGATAGGGAAATTCTCTTTTCTGCCAAAGCTGATTGAAAGCAGGGTCTTTGATGTACCACAGACTTAGAGTTTTATACTTGATAGGGCAATGACTAAATTCCTCCAACTATTTAAAGTCCCCAAAGGACAGCAAGGGGACACATTAGATAGAGAACCATGTGCAGAGTTGGGAGGTCCCACATTCAAAAGTGGCCTCATATTCTTCCTAGCTCTGTGACCCTGGGCTAGTCACTTAACCCCAATTTCCTAGCCCTTGTTGATCTTCTGCCTTGGAACTGATACTTTGTATTGATTTTTATGAGAAAAGGTAAGTGTTTTTAAAAAACAAAAATAATTTTTAAAAATCTCCCACAAGTGTGGCTCTCTTATTTGATTGGCTAATTCACTATTTCCTTTTTGACCTGAGCAGACTTGATAAAGAAATCATAGACTATAAACATCTTTTTACTATTTTTATTTATTTTGTTAAATATTTCCCATGTGCATTTTTGAAAAGATATTTTTTTAAACCCTTACCTTCCATCTTGGAGTCAATTCTGTTTTGTTTTCCATAATTGTCCACTTAAACTATTGATAACTTTCATTAAGAAATGTAGACTCGAAATGATCACCCCAGTGCAACTATCAATAATATGGAAATAGGTCTTGATCGATGACACATGTTAAAACCAGTGGAAATGCGCGTTGGCTATGGCAGGGGAGTTGGGGGTGGTGAAGAGTAAAGTAAGAACATGAATCATGTAACCATGGAAAATTTTTCTTTAAAAGAAAAAGAAATGTATAATTTCAAAAAATACTATCTACCTCTAGAGAAAGAACTGATGGAATCTGAAGGAAGATAGGAAGGAGCATAATATTTTTCACTTTTTTTTTGGCATGGTTCTTTTTTACTTTTGTTTTATATGAGGCTTCTTTTACAACATAACCAAAATGGAAATTTGTGTTGTGTGATCACACATGTATAATCTAGATCAAGTTTCTTGGCATTTCAGGGAGTGGGGAGGGAAGGGAAGGAGGGAGCAAATTTGGATCTCAAAGTTTTGGAGACTATATGTTAAAAATTGTTAGTATATGTAAATGGTAAAAAATTAAATATTTTAAAAGAAAATTTATCATTTGCTTATTCCTTCACATATATGTAATCTATGTGATTGAACTATGAAAACAATAGTAATAGTATTTATATAGTGCTTTAAGATTTGCAAAACCCTGCATATGTTTTCTCATTTTATGTTCAAAACAACCCTGTGAGGTAGGTATTATTATTATTTTTTTTAAACCCTTACCCTTCTATCTTGGAATCAATATTGTGTATTGGCTCCAAGGCAGAAGAGTGGTAAGAGCTAGATAATGGGGGTTAAGTGACTTGCTCAGGGTCACACAGTTAGGAAGTGTCTGAGGCCAGATTTGAACCTAGGACCTCCCGTCTCTAGGCCTGGCTCTCAATCCACTGAGCTACCCAGCTGCCTCCTTGAAAATATTTTTTAAAAAATCTGAGTTCCAATTTCTCTCTCCTTTCCATTTCTCCCCACTTCCGGAGAAGACAAGCAATTTAATATCGATTATGCTTGGGAAGCCAAACAGAACATTTCTATATATGCCATGTTGCAAAAGAAAACACAGACAAAAAACAAAACCCAAAACAGGAAAAATAAAATGAAACTGTTTAGGTTTGCAAACACCTTGTTTATGTATTTAAAGCTACTGGGAATGAGAAATACCTGTATTCCTAGATTAGTTAAGTGGAGGGAAAATCAGATCCCTTCCCTCACATTCTCTATTCAGAACATTATACTCTGGAAAGGGTAGTGAACGTGGAGTTACTAAGCCTTATGTTCCAATTCTTACTCAAATTCCTTACTTTTTGTGTGAAGTTGAATTCCTCCTTCACCTGCATGCCTCAGCTCCCTTCTGTGTAAAATGGAGGCCATGAAGAGCTGCTCTCCAGGGTCCTTTCCAGCTTCTAAGCTGGACTCCTTGTGTGGGGAAGGGGTAGAAAGAGGCTGGCAGAATTGTTAGCATTCTATTAATAAAGCTAGTCACATTCTGTGTATAATTAAAATGACTTAAATAGCCTCTTCAGAGTTGTAATAGTATATTCTCCAAAGTGATAAAGAATCCCCACTCCTCTAGCAGCTTCTGTTTGTGTGGGTTCTATCTATTGATATTTACCTTATTAAGAAATTAAACATTGTTGGTATTATGATGAGAGAACAGCATTTGGGGAGGGTAATAAATAGCACAGGAGAAAGCTGGCATTTAAAGTCCTCAACAGTGGATCCGATTTGCTTTTCCCCTTCATATTCTCTATTTTACAATTACATTAGATAGTTCACCCTGTCCCAAACTTGGCATGCTTGTCCTGCCTGGGCACCTTTGTTTGAGTTCTTCCTCTTCCCAAGTCCTCTCCTGTTGGAGTTTCCAATCTTTGGAGTTACCTTCTGTCCATGGCCACAGAGAATCTCTTCTCAGAACCACAGTAGCACTTTGGACCCCTCCTTTAATGTATTCTTACTGGTATGTATATGCCATTGGGTATGCTTGGCATGACTAAAATGAAGCCTGATCAGGTCATACGAACATATAGTGAGAGCTAGAACTTTAAAGGCCGTTGACTCCAAACCCTGCTTGCCCCTTCCCCCAATCTTTTTATGGACGGGGAAACTGAGACAGAGCAGGCAGGACATGTACCCAGTGCTTGACTAATAACTCTGAAGTGGGATTTGAATCTAGGTTTTTCTGTTTCCAATTTTGGCAGTATTAATTCCCATAGCCTGGGGCCAGCTAGATAGAATAGTCTTTTAATAGAGTGTGTTCAGGTCAGTTGGGTGGCTTAGTGAATAGAGAGTCAGGCCTAGAGACAGGAAGTCCTGGGTTCAAATGTGACCTCAGATACTTCCTAGCTGTGTGACCCTGGGCAAGTCATTTAACCCTGTTAGCCTCAGTTTCCTAGTCTGTAAAATGAGCTGGAGAAGGAAATCACACACCCGCCCAGAGGCCTCTCACCTAGGATTTACTCCTGTCCTATCTGTCGTTCCCATCAAAACTTGGATACAGCCCAGCCCCCTCATCCGCAGCTTCAGTTATCCATCGCCAAGTTCAAGTGCAGGAGAGCCACCCGCTAAGCCTAGGAAGTCCCCCCAGTGCTGGCCTCCCAACTTCCTTCTGCCCCCTCCCATCAGCCTCTCTCCTTCCTTGGTTTGTGGTGGGGTGTGTGGGGAGAGAGACGGGAGGCCACAGATCCATGGTGGGGCAGGAGCTAAGAGAGATTCTCTACATGGGGATCAGGAGGTGCTCATTTAGAAGCACAGCTTCAGCTATTAATGGTAGATCTTGGAACACGTCGTCTGTGGGTGGAGGACCCTCGTGTATCTGCCAGGCAGAAGGCACTGATTAATGTAGTTAATAAAAACCGTGTGAATGGCTGATGTATCCTCTTCATATTCTATGGAATATTTGTATTTGTGTGTGTATATGTGTGTATATCTGCCTATGTGTACACATATATATGTACATGTATATACACATATGTAAAGCCCTTACCTCCTATTTTGGTAGCAAGTCTAAGACAGAAGAGTGGTGAGGGCTAGGCAATGGGGGTGGGTAAGTGACTTCCACAACTAGGAAGGGTCTGAGCCTAGATGTGAACCCTGTTCCTTCTGCCTCCAGGCTCGGTGTCCTAGTCATTGTGCTCCCTAACGCCCCTAAGTATTTCTATTTTTAAAGAGGAGCATTTAAATAGAATTCAAGAGAGATTTCAGCCCCTCTTCCCAGAGAGATAAAGTCATTCATTGGGAACATGTAAGCAAAATGCTGAATATATGTTTACACACAACATGCATTTTATGTGTGTTTATATGTGCACATACATGTACATACACACACATATAGAATATATTTGATTTAGTAAGGAAATTACGAGAGCCTGTGAGTCCTGACAGTGAAGAGACAAAAAAGATGACTCCCAGTGTCCTAAAACTTCTCGGTGTGTCACAATGTGATTATGGCCTGTTGACAAGAGGCTGTTGGAGGAACAGAATCAGTGTTTATGAGAATGAATTGTTGGCAAAGGCAGAATCGCCACAGCCAGTATCACTCAAACTGGCCAACTCTTTCATCATTTCTAAATACTCTGCCAAATAAGAGATCAATCCCTTTTAAATTCTAGATAATGAATAGGATTCATTTGGACTTTAATTTACAAAGCCCAGTTGAAATGGGTTATCATTGATTGGCCGATCTCAGGGCTTTGTACTATTGATCAAGGTGTATTGGGTCATTGGAAGGGCCTAACTAATGCCAACAAGAGAGCTGCAGTGCATATACACCTTTATGGTTGAAATAAAGTATTTAGAAATAGAAAATAAAATATTTTCCCCATAGAAATACATTTCAGCAAGAACAAAAACATATACTAGCAAAGAAGCCTTATTTAATGATTTTCATGGAAACCAACATTTTGGGAGGTTGAAGTACTGTGTGAGCTGTGTGTTTGCAACAGATATTTTTAAAAATTAATATGTGCTTCCTATTGAGGAGGAGGCAGTAGGTAGAGGATGTCTTTTATTTTAGTTTGAGACACTGGCAACCAATTTCTCTTCTTGGGAATTTACCTCAATATCTCCACAACAAGAAGACACTAAACCATTGGGACCTTTGCTGGTGATGAATTTACACTTGAATCTTCCAGCATCATCCAAAGTCAGGCCATTGAGAACTGAACTCATCTGTCCCCACCTCTTCTTGCCTCTATGAGCTGGAATAGTTTTCATTGACTCTCTGTCTCCAATCAGGCACTTAGTCCTGAGGATTCTTCCTTCTTAATGCCTCTCCTCTTTGTGCTTTTCTTTCCTTTTTTAGTTCTGTCTAAGTGTGGAAAAGGAAATAGCAAATATCTTTGCTAAGAAAACCCCAAATGAGGTCATGAAGAATCAGATTTGACTGAAAGGACCACACAACAAAATTAGGTAGTCTAGGATTTTACCTTCTGCTTGAACTAATATTACAGTTGTTTCCTGATTTCCTTGCTTCTAGTCTCTTCTTCCCCACATGTTGCTGTCATATTTATCTTCTTAACTTGCTTTTAAAATTTTTATTTTCTTATTCAAAAATCTTTAGTCGTTTCTCTTGGTCTATAGCCTGAAATTCAGAGGCCTTCACATCCAGTCCTCATTTTGTCCTTTTACACTATTCTCTTTTGCAAACAAATTTATCTGTCTTCTGTTCCCCAACAATACCTGTGCATTTGTCTCCATGTACTTAGTCATAGTCTTTCTGTCCTATTCAGCCACATACTTCCTTCTCACCCATTCAGATTTAATACTAGGTTCACTTACCTCTCTGATACCTTGGCTATTCTGAATCTCCTCTTCCTCTGAATACAGCATTTATTTTCTGTACCAATCTTATTATATTTTTTTGTTATTATGGACCATTTCAACACCTTTTGTGGTTGTACCTTCCTAACTAGATTGTAAATTTTTAGGTTATAAAGCATATGCTTTTTAAGTTTAATGAGCCTGCTAAAAAATGAAAAATCAGACATAGAAAGATTTAGGTAAGTCATGGTACTTTCTCATCATAGGGCATACAGCTGAGTAACAGGAATGACTATGACAGTGTTCTATGATACATGTTTAAGGAGTTTTTAAACAAAGTGCTATGAAAAGGGCAAGTCAGTCAAGGGTTCTTAACTTTGGGTTGTGGAACTTAAATTTTTTAAAAATAGATTTATATCAATTTTATTGAGTTCCTTTGTAATTTTTTGTATTTTATTTCTATATTTGAAACTGATCTGAAAAAGGGGTCTATAACACAAAACAGGTTAAGAACAGTTGGCCTAAAGTAAAGTTTGTTTGAAAGTAGATGGGGAATCAGTCATCTTCCTAGAGGAAGTTACATTTGAAGTGAGTTTTAAATGATAGGAAGTGAGCAGAAGGAGATGTTAGACAGGGAAGTCTGAGTCAAATCAGGGTCTTTTGGTATGTGTGGCTAGGGTAAGTGAGAGAGTAACCTATTTTAGCTTGAATTTGACAGTCGGTAGAAAAGATTAATGTAAAATGTAAAAAGTAGTTGTTGCTTGATTGTGGAAGGTCTTTGAATGCCAGGCAAAGTGGGGAGAGGAATA
Source organism: Gracilinanus agilis (assembly GCF_016433145.1). NCBI lineage: Eukaryota > Metazoa > Chordata > Mammalia > Didelphimorphia > Didelphidae > Gracilinanus > Gracilinanus agilis. The sequence continues at coordinate 42,796,795 of NC_058133.1, read as the reverse complement.
AGCATTTATTAAATGCCTGTTATGTGAGGTGTGTGCTATTATTGTTCCCATTTTGCAGTTGAGGAAACTGGTAGATTCTGCACAGGACCACACAGCTAATCAAGATGGAACTAAATCTCAGATTTTCCTGGCTCTAGGCCAAGTTCTCTCCCCTTCACCTCATTGCCTAGGTCAAGTGAATTTGATCTTTGTATTCTAGTAGATTATAAGGTTTTTGGGGCAGAGACCACTTTTCATTTTTGCCTTCATATTCACATAATGGGTGATTAATATGTATTTGTTGAATGTGTTAAGGGAAATGGTATAGAAAGTCATGAAAGCCAAGAACAATGTTTTCTTTAAGGATGTTAATTGCAAAGTATACAGAGACTAGTGAAAAAAAATCTTGCTGCTTTTGTTCAACATTATTTGTTATACCTCCATACCCCCTTAACAGACTAGAATTAGGAGAGGTAGGAATTACATCCATTCATCAGGCTGCCTCCAGTTTGCATTACTGAATAATTTTAATGTCCAAGAAAACATCTTGGAGTGTTTTCTGCAACCCAACTGAGCAGGAACACCTCATTATTATATCAAGTCATCAAATTGTCCATAGTTTATGACATGCTTGCCCTTATACAGAGGAAATTGGAAACAGAAAATGAGCTAGAAATGCTGAACTTCAAATAAAAAAGTCTTCTTATGAAAAATATTAGTTAGTCATGTGTACTTTTAGCTTATTCTCTTGTGTCTTTAAAAAAAGCTACTTAGAAAGGCTCAAGAGCATATTTCCACTGTTTCAAAGAAGTTCATTCTTCTGAGTCCAAATTTCTGCACCAATGGTTTTGCCTTGTGGTGTCCTTTGAAATCCTACTGACTATAAGGAGGCAAGGTGAGTCCTTGGACCGTACCCTGAATTCATTTCTGGAAAATGGAGGGTTTGGGCTAGTTTTTCACTAAGATCTCTATTAGTTCCAAATCCTATGGATATTGCGGCTCAGATAGTTTGCGACTTGCTCAAAATCCCATGGCTAATTAGTCATTTGCAGAGCCAAGATTAGAACAAACCCCTTCTTCATGATTTTACTTGTTTAAGGTTCTTTTTATTACTAAACATTGTTCTTTTCTGAAAGTGGAGGAGCTCAAGTCGTGTTAATTGCTGAAGTATAGACTTTTTATCATTCAGTATTTTTGGGAGCAAACTGCTAACAACAACAATGACCAAAAAATGTAATATCAGCCAAAAAAAAAAAGCAATTTTAATTGGATTAGATGGCCTTATGATTGTAGTATTTTTTTTAAATAGGGCAGAACTACTAGGCACTCTGCCCTGTTCTTGAAGGTTTTGAAAATTCAGTTTTAGGAATAGAATCATTTGTACCTGCTAATTATAAAGATCTATTATTTTTTCCTATAAAGATTCCTGAATTCAGCAGCTCCCTAAGTTCCTGATATGCTAGAAAAAGCATTCCTCCTTCTACCGCATTTTTCTGTATATTTAACCAAATTCTTATGAACACAGAAATAGCATTGTTTGTATCTAAAAATACTATCAACCTTCCTTTAGCTTTGTTAGGTTAAAGAATCTGCATTATTGACCTAGAACATGTTTTTAGCATATAGAAATGCAAAAGTATTGTAAGAGGTGATCTAGAACCACCCCCTCATTTTGTAGAGGAAAAAGCTGAGACCTAGACATAATAGCCAGATTTTTTTAAGGTTACAGGACTACTTGGTTAATGAGGGGTATTAACCCTAGTGGCTTGATTCCCAGGCCAGTATTCCTTCTGTGATACAGCACCACCTCTGGTGTAAGAAAGTGAAAGAAAACAATTTCAATTGAGCAGTAGTTTCTAAAGATCAGTTAAAATGAGTGGGAGTGGGCTAGAGAAGATCCCTGATTAGGAACCAAAGCTAAATTCTAAAGAGGAAGACCTTAGAAATGAGTCTCCTTCAATGACTTAGATTAGGTAAGATCAGAGAAAGGGCCAGAAATGAAAAAAAGAGAACTCTTGTAGAGATTTTTTTTTTTTAAATCGCAAAATAAAGTGTAAGGGATCTGAGGTCAGCAAGTTGTGTCAATGGATTGAGAGCCAGCCCTGGAGACAGAAGGTCCTGGGTTCAAATGTGGTCTCAGATGCTACCTAACTGTGTGACCCTGGACAAGTCATTTAACCTCAGTTGCCTAGCTCTTTCCTCCTCCTTCTTCCTTGGAATAGATACTTATCGAGTCTAAGATAGATATAAGGATTTAAAAAAAAATTTTTAAGGGGTCTATGAACTCAGACGGGAAAAAAATTACATCTTTGTTTTCACTGACTTGTGATTTTCTTTGTATTCCTAATTTGTTTTGTACATTTAAAACTATTATTCTGTAAAAAACACATGGATGGGTTTCATCAGACAGCCAAAGGGACCATAGCATAAAAAAGTTAAGAATCCCTCCATTAAGGGTTAGGTGTTTGCCTAGTCCTCCCCCACCTCCTTTGAAGATTTTTAAAGTAGTAATAACATGTTGAGCCATTCATTGCTAGCCTGACTATCAAGGAGTCTAGAAGGTAGAACTAGTGAGAAAGTCATGTGCATAATGGAAAACGAAGAACTTTCAGATCAGGGAACCTTCATTCTTTGTCATGTCACAAACCCAGTAGAAGTTTAAAACTTTTTACTTTGTGTTTTGGCAACAGGTTTTTAAAGAAAAGTTTAGATGTTCTCCAGAGACAATCTTCTTCTATCTTAAGAATCATAAGTTGGTCGTATTTTCTCCAAGTGGCAAAGCTGGGATTTGAAGTCAAGTTCACAACATCAATTTGGGTGCACCATGTTCATTTAGCATCTCTGCCATCCAGCACTCCCTCCAATCAGTCATGCCATTAGCTCACCTGAGGAAGCATCCTCTGCCAGCATGGCGTGGCACCTGTCTGGAAGCTAGTCTAAGGCTACTCTTAGGGAAGCAGAAGGGTGTAACAGAAAGATATCCTCATCTAGAACTTCTGGATTTGAGTCCTGCCAGCTTCTGATGCATGTTGGTTTTTGGCTCCTGAGCAATAACTTTCTCAACTCTCAGGTAACTCTCCCCACTTATTTCCTATGTTCATACAAACCCTAGTGAGACTAGAGGGAATGCAATCTCAGAGGGAAGGCACTACATTATGAGACACTGGGAAAGGCTTCATATGGTTGAGACTTGAAAGAAACCTGGGGAATCAGGAGGGAGAGGATTCCAGGCATGGGGAGAGTGAGCCAGGGAGAGTTCTTGGATTTTAGAAATGAAATGTCCTTTTACAGAACAGCAAGGAGACAGGTATTCACTGGATTGTAGAATATGGGAAGGGGAGTCAAGTGTGGGAAGATTGGAAAAGTAGGAAGTTTGGAAGTTAGGAAGACCTGAGTTCAAATCTAACCTCAGCCACTTACTAGCTATGTGACTTTGGATTTAGCTTCTGTTTGTCACAGTTTTTTTCCATTGTAAAAATAGGAATAATATTTGCAAAAGTGCTTGGTGTGGTACGTGGCATATAGTAGGCACTGTGAAAATGCTTATTCTTTTCACTTCACTTTACTGTCACTCAAATTACATATTTGGTTCTTTCACCAATTCCTCCCTTCCCCAAATGCTTATTCCAAATAGAATTCCAGGTCCTTGTGAGCTGAGGCCATATTTAATCCAAAGGTATACACACTAGGTACTCAACAATATTCTTGTTGGTTAGTTATATCATCTAAATTTATGGTAATGTAGTCCTCAATTTTAGACCCAAGAATTGCTCTCTTGTGTTTATAGATAATAAAAATATCTTGCAGTTTTGTCATTAAAAAAACAAAAACAAAAAAACAAAGGTAATTTAACAAATTTCATTTGATTTTATTTCATGGAATGTATATATAAGAAATTAAAATTTTATGGAAATCTTCAGTCATACTTTCCAGTTATCAAAATAGAATAACCTGAGTCTTTTTTCCTTTAACTCTGAAGATAGAACTTTATTAGATGCAAGGATTGGCCCATAACCATCAGAAGAACACTTTATGGTATTTTCCTCCTTTAGTGCATGGGGAACTCAAGTACACCTGCTTGAGGATAGGGGCAGGGATGTGTGGCTAGGCATGCTCTGCTCACTTAACTGAAGGAATCCCTTTCCCTCTCATTTTTGTTAATTAAATCCTTTAATTTAAAATTATCTGGAGTATTTCATTCATTTTTACTCCTACAGAACACTATCCACATCTAGAGAAAGGACTGTGGGAGCAGAAACGCAAAAGAAAAACATATTGATTGATCGATGGGGATATGATTCAGGATTTTGACTTTAAATGTTGCAAATATTAATAACATGGAAACAGGTTTTGAACAATGATACATGTATAACCCAGTGGAATTGCTTGCCAGCTCTGGGAAGGGGAAGGGATGGTGGGAATCCTGAATCATGTAACCATGGAAAAATATTCTAAATAAATTAATTAATGAAAAAATTTAAATAAAAAAAAGAAAATACACACACATACACAAATAAGATTTCTAAGAGGTAAAAGAGACATCCAAGAACATCTTGGCTAACCCTTTTATTTTACAGATGTAAACTTGAGGAACTGGCAGGTTAAAGGACTTGCTCCAGGTCCCATAGTAACAGGAAGAATTTGATCCCAGACCTCTACTTCTATCCACTGTATCATTTTATGATATTACTTATTTTTAGAATATTTTTCCATGGTTACATGATTCATGTTCTCTCCCTCTCCTTCCCTCCCTCATTCCGGAGCTGATAAGCAATTCTGCTGTTTTATAAATGCCTTATTACTCAAAACCCATTTCCATGTTATTCATATCTGTAATAGTTATCCTTTAAAACCAAAACCCCAAATCCTATATCCATGTAACCAAGTGATAAATCATATGTTTTTCTTCTGTGTTTCTATTCCCACAGTTCTTTCTCTTGATATGAAAAGCATTCTTATAAGTCCCTCAGGGTTGTCCTGGATCATTGCATTGCTGTTAGTAGCAGAGTCTGTTACATCTGATCATCTCACAATATTTCAGTTTCTGTGTACAATGTTTTCCTGGTTCTGTTCCTTTTACCCCTCATCAGTTTATGGAGGTCTTCGCAGTTTTTATACAAATCAAGCAGTTCATCATTCCTTATAGCACACTAGTATTCCATCACCATCATATACCATGATTTTTTTCAACCATTCACCAATAAAGGGGTACCCCCTTATTTTCCAATTTTTTTTTGCCACCACAAAGAGTGTGGCTATAAATATTTTTATACAGGTCTTTTTCCTTATTATCTCTTTGGAGTACAAACCCAGTAGTGGTATGGCTGGATCAAAAGGCATGCAATCTTTTAAAGCCCTTTGGGCATAATTCCAAATTGCCTTCTAGAATGGTTGGATCAATTCACAACTCCACCAGCAATGCATTAGTGTCTCAATTTTACCACATCCCCTCCAACATTTATTATTTTCCTTTACTGTCATTGCTATATCATTTAAATGAATATTACTAAAATAATTTTTCAGGAAGGCATAATTTAATAAATTCAGATTTTTTAAAATGGGTCTGTTGGAAGTAGATGATCTTTAATGTCCCCTTTTCTAGTTCTAATGTGCTACAATTTACTGGTGCCCACTTTGAGCAAAATACTGCTTTATCATAGTCTTATCATATAATCTACATATCTATCACAGACACAGGCATTATTTTGAAAAGATGCATACTCTACATTTTAAAGCAGTAATTTTGGCCACGTTCCTATTTACAGTTATATAAGGGATCTTATTTTTTATTTTATCTGTGTTATTTCTTAACTGAGAGATACTTGTAAAGCTGTTGGGAAAGAAATCATATCCAATTCAGTATGTTAATCATGGATATTTAGGGATGTTAACAACCACCATCAAAGCCAATATACATTTAAATTGTTTTTTTATTTAAGACAAGAAGCTTCTGGAATGATGATTTTAAAAAAATCAACCATCATATATACTTAAAGCAGGAATTAAAATTTTTTAATCATTTCTTACTTATCAATAGTGAAAGATGTTAGTTTGTTCCGTCAAAGATCCAGAGAAATATAAGCAAATGGAAGTCCTGTTGACCTTTGCAGCTTCATTCTCCTAGGTTGTTTTGTTTTTCTTGTAATTTCATTGGTGTGAGATGACCCCCCTGCTTCAAAACAAGACTTGGTTAACTCTTCCCTTTTGCTAATGACTTTCATGCCCCTTCTGCTTAAAAGGAGAGTAGGGAAACGCTTCCTTAGGATAAAGTACTAAAAAGGAAGTATAGAAGATACACCCACATTTTAAAATTTATAGTTAAATTACATTGAATACTAGCCTGCTTAAATTATAATTTTGTGACTTTTAATATGTAAGTTTCCAGAAGGCAAGAACCAGTCAACGGCTTAGTCAGTCTAGGACCCTCACAAGTAGTCAGCCTTTAGTATTTGAATTGAATTAAGTTGCTGTGTTACTATCACCAATTCTGAAATTATGGAAAATGAAAAAGAGCATTGTAATACAAAGCACTGCACACCAGTGTGTCAGTGTGACATGAAGAATGAGATGATTGTAAATTCCAAACAGCTGGAACAAGTTTCTCTGTTCTCCCTTCTTAGTCCTTGCAGTTCACGTGCAGGTAGGGGAAGGGGACGAATTACCACCCTTGATGTTCTTTTTATCAATACGGAACCTCACGGTGTCTGGAAGACAAAATATTCTTTTTGAAAATTTTGTTTAAATCAGCTGGTCACGCAGTTTGCAACTTCCGTGTCATCCTAGGCTGCTCCTTCTTCCCTCACCCCACAGATGCAGTATTCAGGGGCAAATCCTTTCTTTTGCACATCCCTCATGGCTGTCCCCTACTCTGGGTGGGTTTATACCTACCTGCGTGGTGCGCTCGCTCCATCCCCTCCTGCTCCTACTGTACGAATAACCTCCCATCTCGGCTCTCCCCATCCTCATCCATCCTCAACTCCAGCAACTTTCTGTTATTTATAGGATCCAGTATTGACTCTTGTTTGTCATTTCAAAAATGCTTCCCAGCCAGCCCTCAGCCTGCTTTGTCATCCTGGTGACACTCCCTCCCCTTTCTCAGACAGCTTGGCCTTCTTGCTGATCTTCTCACAGAACAACTCCTCTCCCGATTCTGTGCCTTTGTCTGGGATGACTGCCATGCCCTCCCCCCTTGTCACTAGGACTGCTGAGATGGGTGGGCTGCCGGAAGCACAAAATACTCGGGTCTTTTTCAGTGCTAACTTTTCACCTTCGCCTGCCTTCCAAAATAATTTCTCACTTACTGATAAGTCAGATGCCTTGATTCATGGATCCTACGGATGGCTTTGGTGATGGCCAGTTCCTTTTTAGTGATTAAAAATTGATTTTGGAAGCTATTATTAAGAACATTTGGTGAGAAAATAAGTTGGCCATGTGGAATGGCCTTTTGGAACCTATATAAAACATTTTTAAAGGTTCTATGAAAATCTGCTAGAAATTTTTAAAAAGAATTTTTTCCTATGCTGTTTATCTCTCTCATATATCTCTATAGTCTCTGTTTAGCAGAGTACAGTGGAATTTGTCATATCTGACTTGTTCACCATGTCTTAGACTTCCATTTGACTCATTCTCTTATTTACCCTGATTTCTGTAGTGATCCAGGGAATGCCTTTGGATTATTAGGTGTTTGATAAATGCTTGTTGATTGATTAATAAAATTTATTCATTAATAAAATTGATATCTATTTCTCTTTATTAACTCAGATCCCCACTCTTATTCATTATTGAATGAATTAGAGAAATCTCCATTTTGAATCACCTCAGACCCTGATATACAATTAGTTAACAGATAAAAGCAATAATAAGGCAGAGAAATTTAGGTTTTTATAATATATAGGAATATATTTCCCACCGAGGAACCCATGGGATCCTGGCTAAGATCTCTGTGCTTGAATCCCATTCCTCCATAACACCCCTTGAAAAGGATCACAGAACCCAGGAGGAATTTGCATTCTTGCAACAACATATTTTAAAAGATTTTTTTTTCCTAAATGATTTCCAGGCAAAGTCTTGATTGGACAATCACATCATGGATTAGTCACTGCAGATTTTCCATGTAAACACTATTAGTTGGATTTTTAAGCAGTAAAAATTAAGGATGTCATCTAAAAAAAGTATTGCCAGGGTCACCTCTGACCTCAAACATAGGTTCTTCTTCATTTGTAAAGAAATAGTCTCACCTCATTCAGTTAAGATAGATGTTGATTAGAGTCTTCACATTTTTCTCCTAGATAAGAATTAAATTGTCTCTTAGGAAATAAACTGCATTCATCTTCTCTTTTCTTGGTTTCTTTATAACAGATCACTTAATAACTAAGGAAAAGTTTAATGTCTTATTCTCCCTTTCTGCTTTTTTCAACAAATTCTTCATAGATCATGGATAAAACATAAACATAAAACATAAAATTCTTTTTTAGTCTGTAAGGAGAAATACTTTATACTTTTAACATTTCTTAACTGTCACTTCAAACCTTCTAGTAAAACCTATTTTGCCCAACATTTCATTTGACTCTTAAAAGGTACAGTAATAGAGTCCTTTTGAGAGAGTTTTGAAAGGAGTTATACAGTACACGTTTTTATTTCCACCATTAGAATATAAGACCCTTGAAAGTAGGGATTATTACATTCTTTTCATTTTTATGCCTTATAGAGCCAGGCAAATAGTAGGCCCTTAATAAATGTATATTGATTAATGTGTTTTTATATTCATGTTTTGCATTAACTTTTTTAATTTAATTTTTAAGTATTTTAATTTAATAGTAGATTGTTTTATATACACAGCCCCCCAAACCCCTTCATTTTCCTTTCAGTTGGTATATCTTTTCTTTTACATGGGAATCTCATGAATATATGGACTTCTAATTTTTTGTTTTAATTCTACCTGAAAAATTGGGTGGAGAGGGATTAGTACATTTTTTGTTGAGCAAAAGTTCAGCAAATTCTGAGGTCTCCTAGTTATCTTAAAATTTAATAATGACTGTTTATTGGGATATAACTATTTAAAAATATGTTATTCAGTAAAATAATTAATTTTTGCTGATTATATACTTTCATCAGCTTATAAAGGCAGTGTTATAGGGTCAGTCTTGGAATTAAGAAGTCTTGCATCTTGATCTCAGAGCCCCAAGCAAGTCTGTAAGTTATAGTAAATTACTAGGGAGTTGCTAGTCTGAATTGGTAGAGAGAGTTTCCATATTGAGATCTCTACATAGCTGAAATGAAAGATCTTGACTCCCCAAAATTAACCAGCATGGCTTGTTCAAAGAAAGTTTGAGTTACCAACTCTATAAATGGGGTTTGGCCTCATTGGAAGCTATGAAGAGTTGTTGAACAGGCTAAGATACAAAATAAAAGTAAATATTTAAGACACTGACAGACTTCCGACCTTAAGAGACTAGTCACTAGTAGATGGGCGGTTTCAATACAAAATAAATTAGTTGAGCAGCATTCTTATGTGGAAATAGGATTCGCAGTAATTTCTGTCTTTGGGAAAATTGACCTAGTGTGTTTTTCAGCCAGATATAGTTATAACTTGATGAAACATGGCCTAGCGGCAAGAGGTTTGGCGTTGAAATAGGATTTACATTTGAATTCTTCCTCTTACATTTGTTAGCTCTATGGCCCTGGATGGGTCATTTCATCTTTTCCTGCTTCAGTTTTCTTAGTATGATGGGGCCAATAATAGCTATACTATTCAGTTACAGGATATGGAGAGGAATACATATAAAGTACTTTACAAACATATTAATGCCTTATATAAATACTACCTTTAATGATTAAAAGTAAAACATTGCATTCTTTTTAAAAATTTTTTTTTAAATTAAAAAAAAAACCACAACTCCTCACATTTTCCATTAGAATCAATACTAAGTATTGGTTCCAAGGCAAAATAGCATTAAGAGCTAGGTAGTGGGAGTTGTGACTTGCCCAGGGTCACACAGCTAGGAAGTGTCTGAGACTAGACTTAAATCCAGAACTGCCCATCTTCAGGCCTGGGTCTCTCTCTCCTGAGCCATCTAGCTGCTTCTATTTTTTGCAGGGGAGACAGTTTACTTTTTATTTTACATAGGAGTTAGATCTTCTACATTGTGGTTGCTTTTGGTTAGAAATTATGTGCTCAGTTTTGTGTCTGTGGCCCATTTAATTTGAGAGAAAATCTTGGGAAAAGAAAGAAAACACTTTTTCTGGAGAAGATTAATGTGGGAGTAGACTGCTGCCCTTCTTCAGGAATTCCTAAACATGACTTTTTTTTTTTAAAGATTTTTTTAAACCCTAATATCTTTTTTTATATATATCCTTCTATATTAATTTTATTTGTTATAGGGCTAGGCAATGGGGGTTAAGTGACTTGCCCAGGGTCACACAGCTAGGAAGTGTCTGAGGCCAGATTTGAACTTAGGACTTCCCATCTCTAGGCCTGGCTCTCAATCCACTGAGCCATCTAGCTGCCCCCCTAAACATGACTTTTTGCTGCAATTGTGCATCAATTGAACTTTGTAAGTGTCCTCTGATAGAGCTATCATGGATCAGTTTAGCTGCCATCTTCTGATGGAACTTAGGTAAGTATTGAAAGCAAAGGTCACAGTTAATCCACAGCCAGCAAAATAACTCTGAATGATCAAAAGCTGGCTGCGTTCCTGAGTACAGAGTATTCAGACTGTAATTGTCCTTCATTCTGTCAAATGATCAGTGCTGTACTTTGTCTCTTGTAATAAAGGACCTCCTGTTATCAATTTTTAATTCACTGAGCTATCACCAAAACTGAAAAGCCACCATTACCTGGAGGAAAAAACCACACAAAACCCAAACATGCTTATTCCATAATTGTTTGGGAAAACAAGCTCAGTTGATGGCACTTTGAAAAATAAAATGGAATCTGTGTCTCCATGGACCTTAGCACAAAGAAATAATTGGCCTGATGACTTAATGCATGGATTCTGACTCACTATATCTCAATAATAGCTAATGTTTTTGTTCCTTTAAAATAATCTTGTTGCAGCTGTTTGAAGAGGGAAAGGTAGTACTCAGAACCCAAACAGCCCCAGTTTGATGTGGAAATTTACCTTGGAGTAAATTTCCAACCTTGTGTTTTGAGGTTTTTGCTTAACCTTTTCTATTCATTCATATTGAGTTGGCTACGAAGGCTGCTTTTCTTCAGTATTTCCTTTCTTGTCATCTGTAAGCAAAAGAATGCTTATTGGTTTTCTATGTGAAAAAAATAATAAAACAAGTTACTTTTAAAAAACGAGGTAGAGCCATAGTATTAAATGATTTTTCTCCATGTTACAATAATTGAAATAAAATTTCAAAGTCCAGATTTCCTCCTTGATTCTTTCTTATTCAATTTTTAAAGAAATCTCACATGTATACATTTAAAGGCATACACACACATGCATATGCACATATATGAATGTGTGTGTATATAAAATGCTTGGGGATCCGCTCAGTAGTTTCCTTGTTGCTGGTATAGTATCAGTCAGTGTATCTTACCCCTGCCTTCAATTCCTAATTCTGTTAAAGGAAACAGAAGTAAGCAACTCTGCTCTCTGACCTGTCTCCCCTCCTCCCTTGGAATAGAAAATAGAGATGTAGGAAAGAGGAAACTTCCTTAGCTTGAAATGGCCATACTGAGTTGCAGCAATGCTTACCCAGAATATTAAAGAACAGAGGAAATTTGTGTAGGGTTCTTGCTGGCATTTATGGGGTTGTATCAGCCTTAAAAGAAAGGAAAGTACACCTGACACCCTTTCTGGCCCCACAGAAATCAGCTGGGGCAGAGCCTGAGGCCAATGAAAAGTAGGTGCCCTAACATGGGAGGAGGCCCAGAGAACTTTAAAATACAGATGTGAGGATCCACAATCAAAGGGGAAGGAGTTAGAAAGTGATAGGGGAATGTAAGGGGGGAAAAAAAGCCTGAAATGATCAAAGATCTCACGAGGAAGAAAAGAGTAAAAAACCTTAAGTCCAAGCAAATAATTCTGTGGCGAAAATATTTTGAAGATGGCCTCCAGGTCATCCAAACTAGTCTAAACAGCTCAATGAAATTCCATAGTGTTTAAAACCGACAGTTCCAAGGACAACAAATTCTTCAAGGAACCAGAAGAAATATTTTCAAACAAAAAGGAAAAGAAATAAGAACATCATAGATATTTTGTGTCCACCTCTCAGAAGGGAATGAAATTATATGTTCCAAAAGCAAAAGAACTCAAGATGTATGTTGCAAACTTGGGCCTAATCATCAATGAAGAAAGATGGATGGATATTCAATAAAGGAGAGGCAGATGAAGAAGCATCCCTAGCATAGCAATAAGAGAAACAGTCAGAGATTCAGATGTGAGCAGATTATTCCTTCTGTGAATATCCCAGATGAGATACCAGATAGATAAATAAAGCCACTTACCATGGAAAGCACAAGTCACAAAATTACCTCAAAAAGAAGAAAACCAAATGAGCAAAGAAGTCATTGAGGTTGGAAAAACACAATAACAGAGTTACAGAAGGACCATAAGACTTCTTTACATAAATGTGATAAAGATAAAAGCAGACTTTAAATAGAAGTGATTAAGGAGGAACATGTCTGTCAGTCATACAGTTCAGAAGGTTTCATGATGAAAAAAATTCTATCTACTTCTAGAGAGAGAATTGATGAACTCTTGAGTGCAAACTAAAATATACTTTTCTTTATTTCTTCCTTTTTTGGGGGGGAATATGGCTAATATTGAAATATGTTCTGCACAATTTCACATGGATAATTGATAGCTTAATGCTTTTTTTAGTGGGCTGGTGAAAGTGTGGAGGGGAGGGAAAGAATTTGGAACTCAAAATTTAAAAAGTGACTACCAAAGTAAATAATATATTTAAAATAGAACTAGAAATATAAAATTGATTGTGGTTTAAGATACAAAGATGATGCAAATAAATATCAAAAGGCAGGGATAGTAAATATCCTTTACAAATCATGATGCAGAAAACAAAAACAGAAAACTCGCAGTCCAAGGAAGCCAAAGAAAATGTAAACTCAAATAGAGATTTAATAGTGAAATCTTAAACATATTTTGGGTCAAAGAACAAATTACAGAAACATGAATGAAAATGATAAAGATGAAACAAGTCAGTCATTTAGTCAATTAGCACTTAATAAGCACCTTATTTATTAAGGACCAATAAATGCTGGATACTGTTTTATATGCAAAGTTTTAAGTTTTTAAATGACTAGTTTTTGGGATAGAGATAAAGATGTTGTCAAGTAAAAATTATATTCCTAAAAACAATTATTACAAAAATAGAAGATAAACAGATTAATGAACCAAATCTAGTTGTCTGTCCATATGTTCATCCTTCTTTCTATTCCTAAATCCATATTTAACTTTGCTTCTAACCCTAAAATAAAAACAAAGAGAAGATATTAAAAATTAGAGGAAGTATAAAAAATTTGAAAGAAAAGACTAAAAATGATAACCATAATACAAAGCCCATTCTTTGAAATGACTAACAAAATTGTTAAGCCTGTAGCTAACCTGATTAAAAAGAGAGAAGAAAAATCACATCAACAAAGTAATGAATTTACCAGTTGAAATTACAAAACCAGAAGAAATCAAAATAATTACCAAAACACTATACATAATCATATAACAAAACTGACAAAACAAAAAAATTGAGGAATATCTTTAATAATATAAAATACCCAAACTAACAAAAAAAACCCAAAAAAACAAAGAAAGCATGAATAATCTAAACTCAGAAAAGGAAGTAAGAGTGATAAGAAATTACTATTAGAAAAAAGAACCTCTTACTCCCAATGGATTCAGAGGAAAAATCTTCTAAACTTAAAAAAACCAACAAAACAGTAACAATTAGTACCAGTACTACATTATTTTTCCTCACAAATTGAGAAAGCAAGTATTCTACCAGATTCCTTTTATGAGAAACATTTAGTCCTAACAGCTAATTCAGCTATGGATAAAGAAAGGGGAACTATGAACCAATGTAATTAAAAAACATTAAATCAAAATATTCAAATGGAATTCTATCACATTACAGTATTTCTTGCAAAAAATCATTAATTAAGGCCAAATTTGATTTGTACCAATTCAGCAAGGTTCATAAAATAAAAACATCTGGTCTCATTCAATAAACTTATTAAGGGGGCATTGGGATGGCTCAGTGGATTGAGAGTCAGGTTCAGAGATGAGAGATCCTAGGTTTAAATATGACCTTAGACACTTCCTAGCTATATGACCCTGGGCAAGTCACTTAACCCCATTGCTTAACCCTCACTACTCTTTCACCTTGGAACCAATACACAGTATTGATTCTAAGATAGAAGGTAAGGATTAAAAAAGACCCAAACATTTATTAAGCATTCATTGTGTGCCTGGCATAATGCTAAGCACTTAACAATTCTCTCATTTGATCCAAAGCCACAGAAAAAGCCTTTGACAGAATACAACAATTTATTTTTTTAAATCCCAGTTTTCAAAACCAAATACCATACATATTATAGACATAGAAGAACTTTAAAAAAAAAACAATCCTAAAAAAAGGATCTATCTAAAACAAACAAAAAAACATCCTAAGCTAAGCAAATACACTAGAATTTTCCCCAGTCAGTAAAAGATTAAGGCAAGATCGCACTTTCTGTTGTGTTATTTTGACATAGTTCTAGAAATGCTAACAGTAGTAATAAGATAAGAGAAAGAGATTGACATGTACGAAAATATGGCATAAAAGTATCCTCATTTGCTGATAACATGATGATTTGCTTAAGAAATTCTAAGAAATCTTCAAAAATATTAATTGAGAAGAAAAACTTCAATTGTAGGCTACAATATAAATTTACAAAACCATTAGTATTTTTGTAGAATTATAATAAAATCTGAGAGGTAACAATGGAAAGAAAAATCCCATTCAAAATAATATAACATACAATTTGTAGGAATAAAATCAAGTGCTCCTTAAGGAAATGAAGAACAACTTAAATAGCCAGAATAATATTTAATGGCTATTGCTGGGCCATGCTGATAAAATAAAAAAGTAGTTCTACCATTTATCATTATAATGCCATATTAATCAAATTATCAAAGGACAATTTGATAAAACAAAAAAATTTGATAAAACAAAAAGTTCCAGAGTATTGAGGGAAATAATGAAATAAAGGCAAAGATGAAAAGGGAATCGTATTCTAGGTCTCAGATTATATTATAAAGCAGTTATTAAAACTATGTTGTTAAAAAAAATAAGGGAGCAACAGGGTGACTCAGTGGATTGAGAGCCAGACCTAGAGACGGGAGGTCCCAGGTTCAAATGTGGGCTCAGATACTTCCCAACTGTGTGACCCTGGACAAGTCACTTAACCATTGCCTAGTCCCTACCACTCTTCTGCCTTGGAACCAATACACAGTATTGATTCTAAGACAGAAGGTAAGGGTTTTAAAAAAAAAATGAGAAGTGGATTGATGGAACAAACTAGATAAGGGAGAATCAGAGACAGTGGAACTCAGTAACCCACTGTTTAATAAACTGAAAAGCAGAACTTAGCAAAGTACTCTCCATTTAATAATAACAGCTGGGAAAACTGGAATGCTTAGGCCAACTTCTAACACTATTAAATAAATCATTCACGTGTGAACTTTAATATCATGCCATAATAAAATTAGAAAGGATGCAGATCCATCATTCACTGCTATCATTAGATGAATTCTTAAGCAAATGGTCAAGGGAATTACATAAACAATATATACAGTTATAATTCTGTGAAACATCTTCTGTACAAATAAAATCAATGTACCTTGAATAAGCAAGAAAATGATTGTATGGGAAAAAATCTTTGCGTCAGATTTCTCAAATAAGTATTTATTATCCAAGGTGTATAGACATCTAGCAGAAATACATAAGATCAAAAACCGTTCCCAATACATAAGTGATTAAAGATTATCAACAAACTGTTCTTAATAGAATTTCTATCATATGAAAAAACACAAGTTAAAGAGAAATGCAAATGAAAACAACCTTCAACTTACACTCAGCAAATGGACAAAGATAATGGAATATAAGAATAGCCAGGGTTATATAGGTTTAGAAAGATCAGCATCCTGCTGCATTATTTGAAGTTACATGAATAAAGTGACTAAAATATTCATATTCTTTCCCTCAAGAGATCCTCTTACTGTGCATAAATCCTCAACTATATGAAATGTTATTATTGTTTATTCCTTTTTCAGTCAAGTCTGACTCTTCATGACCCCATTTGGGATTTTCTTAGCAAAGATAGGGGAATGGTTTGCCATTTTCTTCTCCAGCTCATTTGACAGATGAGAAAACTGAGGCAAATAGGGTTATGTGACTTGTTCAGGGTCAAAGAGCTAGTAAAGACTGGATTCAAACTTGGGAAAATAAGTCTTTGATTCTAGGCCTGGCACTGTATCTACCATGTCACCTAGCTGCCCTGAAAATATAGTGGCCTTTGTTTTGTGGTAGCAAACCCTGGGAAATAGTGTAGAAGTCTACTGGGGAAATGACCAAACAAATTGTGGTGCATGAATGTTGGATTCTTTGCTGTAAGAAACACCAACGATGATTCCTCTGGAGAAGCATGGAAACAAGATCTGAGACTATGAAGGCAGAATCCAGAAACACTACCCGATGACTTAATAGCAATATGCATGAAAAGATCAACTGCAAAAAAGAATGTTGCAAAATTATAAAGAGCATGCATTTCCCCAAAAGTTCTTTGGGTATGGGGCAATGCTCAATATTTAAGTGTAAACGGAGTATAAAGCAGCATCCTCATCAGTCTGAAGTCATGAGTTCCATCCCTCTGTGGGCCAGTTACCTTTATGAGGTTCCATGCCCACAAACTGCTCCCTGGCCAGCTTTCTGGCATATGTATACCATCGATCCCAAAGGGGATAGGGCACAAGAGTATTGATAAATCACAAATCTTTCACTCTAATGTGTGCAGTCTCCTTAGAGAAGCTTATCTTCCTATGTGAGATCCACTCCGGTATCTAATCATTCAAGCTCAATTGCCATGATTTTCTCTTGCACCACTTGAAAGCTTGCTCGTCTCTTCATTGATCCTGGTTCTTTCACTCTGGACCGTGTACATAAAAGTGTTGATTTATTTGCTCAAGGCCTTATGCTATATAGTCTAGATTACAGGTTAGAGCCTAGAATATAATTCACTGTTCCTAAATGAAGTTGGGGTAAATACGGATAACTTAAGGATTCCTTGTTCATTTATTGATCATTTATTGAAGATGATATTAAATTATGTGAATTAGATTGTTACACTGCAGACAGACTAATGATTCATCTGGTCCTGAGTTTCATAAATCTTGAGCTGGATCAGATCCAGGCGGGTTGGAGAGCGGGAGGGATCTAATTCAGCTTCTTCATTATTTCCTTGAGGAAACTGAAGCTTGGAACTGGTCTTTTTCCAACATGTCTGAGAATGCAGTGTTAATTTCATGCTCCGTTGTGGCATCGAGGGGTGCTTAATATCAAATTAATAGTTTTGTCTTTTTGCTTGTATCTGGATTTTCACTTGTGTGTGTCTTGTCTGGATTGTAGACTCATTGAGGACAGGGCTTCTTTCTGTATATCTCTGTCAGTGACTCGCTTGTAGGAGGTAATCAATATATTGTGCTTTCTATTATTTGAAAGCACGATTTTTGAAGGATTTTTGTCAGCTATGATGGTTACCTAAAATTTGCAAAGCATTTTATTTATTACAGTTTCTTATTGAAATATTGATATATTATTGATCCATTTTAAATTGTTCTGGTGCTTTTCTGATACAGTACATTTCTAGGAACCTTGTTTTAAGGTGACTCAATGTAAAGCATATCTAGCAAGCTGGTTGGGTTAAGATTAGTCTTTAAAGTTAAATGTGAGCTTTCTTCTTGTAATATATTTGATTTTTATACCCGATTTTACCCTCTTTTGTCACTAGATGGTGCCATGACAAGTTAAGGACTATTGCTGTCAAATTTTCAGAGTCAGGAGTCATTAGCAGAAATTGTCAAATGTCTGGCTTACAGTGGCTAGAAATGAGCCATGGGGATTTAATTAGAAAGCCTGAGTCCGTTGGTGAAATTTGGAATAATGAGAATTAGAAATTTCCAACAACTCTAGAGAACAACAACTGCTGTTTGATCCACATGCAAAGAAATAAACAACTCTCATATTTATGGTATAAAATTCTTGTAGTAAAAGAGAAATTCTAATATTGATTAAGAATTTTTGGTGCTTTTGATCATAGATGATTCTCAGGCTCCAAACTTGAGGTTAGTCTTTAGCAACTTCTGCCCTGCTATTCAAATCCAGTCAATTTTAAGCCCCTTTTTGTCCATCTCTTCAATGTTGTATTTCCATTCCCTTATTTTAATGATCATAGTTACTACTGGGGTTCAGGACTTGATTATGTCTTGCCTGTGTCCACAGTTAGTGGACTTGAGGTAGGAGGGTGTAGACTCTAACAGTGGTTAATTTTTTGGCCTACCACCCCCTTTCCAGAAAAAAATACTACTTAGGCCCCTGGAAATTAATTTTAAAAAAATTTAATAGCAATTAATAGGAAAGATAAATGCACCTGTGGCCATCCCCGCCTCCCTGGATCGCTGCAGCACTCCCCAGGGGGCGGTAGCGCCCACTTTGGGAATCACTGGTGTATAGGAATAGAAAAATAGTGTGTCTAGCCAAGGGGTTTCTCCAGATCAAAAGACTGGTAGCATAGTTCATCAGACTGAATTAAACACATTATGCCCATGACTAGCAATCCAGAATAATTCCTACCTTTAATTTTGTATTCTGCATGTCATTTCTTTGAACTTTTTGGACCCACACTTTGATTTAGCTGAAGTCCTTGCCTCTTGCATAGATTGACTCACGGAGAGCTTAGCAGACAAACCTTTTCTCCTTCTTCCTCTCTTTTTCTTCGTCTTCCTCTCCTTCCTCCCTCTCCCTACCTCCCTCCCCCTCTTTCCTCTACCCCACCTTCTTTCTCTCTCTTCCCCCCCCCAAATCCCCTTTTCTCAATTTAAGAATCAGAATTGGCCAAGTTACTTAACACCTCTCAGCCTCAATTTACTCATTTTAAAAAAGTTAAAAATGGTATTTACCTAACAGGACAATGATAAAGATCAAATAAGATGTGCAAAGCACTTGACAAATCTTGACAATTTAAATACTAGCAGTTGTTTATGTGTTATCTCTTTATCTTCATTTCATCCAGTACATACATACCTGACACAACAGACCTGCTTTAGATCTATTTCTTTTATGAGAAAACCCAAAGACCTTGACAATATTGATGATCAGCACTAATCCTTTCAGTTGGACCTTTCAGCACTATATTAACTACAGAAGAAAATATGTGTGTGTGTGTTGTATATGGGTGTTTATGTGTGGCTCTTTTTCTTCTATTTTCATCTCTTGCTTTCTCAAAGTAGATCATAGCCATTCTTTGGATCTTATTGAAAAGTTGAGGTTTTCAAAAAAACAGCATTCTATCTTATCTATCTTCATTTATCTTTATCTTTCTGCCTATATCTGTCTATCTGTATCTATCTATATCTATCTGTCTATCTGTTCTACAAATTATATATATATATTTTTTTATCCTGGGACTCCATTCTAGGAGCATAGGGCCACAACCAGTAGGCAATGGGTCACACAGTTGCTCAGGGTCACCCAGCTGGGAAGTGTCTGAGCCCGGATTTGAACCTAGGACCTTTCGTCTCTAGGCCTGGCTCTCAATCCACTGAGCTAGCCCAGCTGCCCCTACTTTAGGTTGCAGTTTCTTTAGCAGATGTAGTTTTTTCAGGGTGGGGTTGCTAGCCCCATGCTCAACCCTCCTCCTTTTTCATCCGGGCTAGGGACTGTCCTTGGCCCAGGAGTGGTAAGGGTCAAAAAATATAAGAACTAATGTAACACTCAGACTATCTGTTGCTTCTCATTGTCATGTATGTCTTTAAATATTTCTTTTTTTATTACTGCTCACAAATGTCATTGTTGGTAACAGGATGCTGAGGTTTACTTATGAGTTTACATTGTCGTTGCAAGTATGGTTTTTGGAATATTTCAGTATTCAGTGATTGCTACCCATGTTGTGGCTTCTAGAGAATGGCATTGTTTTGTTTTATTTTTGGTCACAGCAGATGATTTAGGATTATCAGATATAATGAGCTATTTCCCAGAAAGGGATGTAGCTTGATTTTTTTTCTCCTTTTCAAATTTAGACCCGGCTATCACCTATTACAATGGGCCTGCCTAAAATGTGCTTGTTGATGGACTCACCTACTTAAGTCTTCTCTCAGCCTTATCCTATGTTCTCTTCTTCTCCTCAATACTTGGAAACTTCAGTAGGTATTCCTCTCTTCTCAAACATCCTGGTCTCCCAGTTTATCAACTTCTTCAACTCTTTTTGGCTACATCTCCATTATACCTCAAATCCCCTAAAGAAAGTCTTTCCTTAGTTCTCACCATTCTGATTCTAAGTCCAAAATAGCTGTCTCTGATTATAATCTTCCCCATGCTGCCTCTCAAATGTAGTAGTGTCCAATTTGGGAAATGAACCCAACTCTGAGATTGAATAGCATGTTCTACCAACACTGGTGCCAAGGAGAGGACTCTGGATTCTTCACAGTTATGTCAGTGGACTGACTTAGGTCAGTTAGCCATTGGCTGAAAGAGTTAAATAGGCAATGTCCCTCGTGTGTGGACCTACCCAAACCTAGGCTTCTTATTAGGTATCTCAAGGATTTTTTTTTTTAAGCCACAGCATCTCCCAAATTCTAAGTGTGGACATGTCTCTTGTTTTATGTCTATTCTATAAAACTTGAGTTGAAAAGAAACAGTAGGGAGGAAGAAAATGAAAAGTTAATGCTTACCACTCCTTCTTGAAAGAATACCAAGACCATCGTGGGGGATAGATGAGTAACTATACTGTAGCAAACTTGTATAATGAATTGAGGTTGGGACTACCCACTCTCTAGACTTATTGTTAAGAAAGTCCTTGATAAAATAGCAAGTATTTTATATATGTGAACTGGGAGCTATTGCAGATTTGTTACAGGGAAGAAATCTGTCTATAGTGTGGTAGAGTGGAGATAGGAGGCTATATTCTATGTTGCATTACTGGAATGAGTGCCTACATTGATGAAATTATAGACATTGTAGATTTAAAATGTATGTGAGTATATAATTGACTAATTATACAATTATAGAGTTGGAAGAAACCTCAGAGACTGTCTTGTCAACACAGCGCTGAACAGAAACTTCCTTTGAAACATCCTAGATGAAATGTCATTTAGTCATTGCTGGAAGACTTCTAGTAAAGGCAGACCTTGGAGGCAGCCCATTCCAGTTTTGAAGAGGACAAGTTGGGAAGATTTTCCATCAATCCACCCTAAATCTCCCCTTTTGCAATTTGTACCATTTTCACCTAGTTCAACCCTCTGACTTCAGGCAGAGTATTTTTAACCAGCATATGACTACTCTTTGGATACTGGAATGCATGTGGCCTCTCTATGATAACATTCTAGGATAAGTGATAGAATCCTAACTTTAGAAGTTCTCTCTTATTGATCTCGAATTTACATATGAATAAACTGAGGTCCTAAGAGGTTGATTGACCAAGGTTATTATAGATACTAAATGTCAGAATCAGGATTTGAAATCTATCCTTCTTTCAGCTACATTGGTTGATCTTTGTATGACATGAACCCAGAGCCCTTTACTATCTTGGTTGCTTAAATAGATCATTTATGGATATTATTTTAAAACTAGATTTCATTTTGCCTCCATTGTATAGACAGAGATTCTGAACAAGGAACATTGTCAATATGATCATGTTGAAGCCCTAACTCAACTCCAGGGGTTGGTCCAACCTTTTGTAAAATGTGTAGGAGTAGTTTCCATGGTCTCCAAGGCTTTGAAAACCATTATTTTAATGCAATATCCAGGTTAATTTTTTTTAACACTGCTTGTTTATAGATGAATATAGTCTAGTTTTCCTTGATTTCATATTTGGAGCAGCTTAAATGACACCAAATTCTTTCATAATATTGAAAGAAATAGTGGAATTTCAGTTCTGTATACTCTTCTTTTACATGATGTTGCTATAAAATTAAGAGATGGTAAAATTGCATAATCTGGAAAGAAAACTCTCACGATATTGATCAACTTTTTATGTCAGTAGAAATGAGCCTAGTGTCAAAGCAGCTTTGTTCCTTGTAATATTGCTTCCAGACCACTGATCTGATCGGTCCTATTTTTGTAGTGATTTTGTAATTACAATTCATTGTTCTTCATTAAAGAAGAAATGTATAGTTGTAGTGAAATGACCACTAAAACTCATGCCCATCCCAGACAATGAACTAATTCAAAGCTAACTTGGCATATTTATATTCCTCCCCCCCAAAGTATGGTGGCATGCAAATTAACTGGAACAAAGCACAATAATTATGTTTAATGACATATGCAGTAAGTATTATGGTTTTTTATCTTTAAAAATACTTTGAATGTGAAATTTGTCTTTCCTACAAATACTTCTTTTACTTGATTTAATATTGAACTAAGATTTTGGGCACATTTTTAATTCTTCAGGAAAGCACTGTAGGTTATCACCATATTCAGCATGCCTTTGAAAACACAGTTTATTTGTTCAAGTTTAGCCTCTAGGTTTTCAGTGGGGTTTATGTTTTCTCATTCTTATGATTTCTGAAGCATATTTATCATCATATCTTGGGGAAATATTTTAACCTCAGGGGATGTGATATGGTGCAGAGTTATCTATCTCCATTTGATAATTTTTATAATATCAGAATAATTTTTTTCTTTTTTCCAAGTATATTGATATCTTTCTTAGAGTTCATCATTCCCTCAATTGGGGACAAAGCTTCTAGACTTACTGGAAATAAGACATCCCCTAAACATTGCTTTAGGTGAATGTTTTTATCAAATCATACAGGCTTATCTGGATGACTTCTGCCTAAAGTTTTGGTTAAGCCGTGAATGGAAAAGTTAGTGTCATCAGTAAAAATTCTCACTATCTGCTATGTCATATACTAACTTCTGGATCATTCTTCTTTCTTTTGCGGGGAATTCACTACTTGATTTCTTTCCCAACCCTCCTTTCTATACATAGATATTTTTCTATGAAAATTGATACCTTCTCACTACCGTCTTCAATTCCCATCTTCATTTTATGTCATCTGCCCACAACTGAAAGGCATATTGGTAGTGCGGTGACTAGAGCATTTGCCAGGAAGACCCGAGTTCATATCTAGTCTCAAAAACTTACTAACTTTGTGACTCTGGGCAAATTACTTTACCTTGTTTGTCTCAGTTTCCTCATCTGTAAAATGAGCTAGAGAAGGAAATGGCAAACCACTCCATTATCTCTACCAAGAAACCTCAAATGCTGTTATGAAGGGTTGGAAATGACTAAATGAGGACAAGACAAAATTGAATGTAAATGTTCCATGTCTTGTGTGCCCAACCCAGCTATAAAATCCTTTCCAAAAAAGTACTTTTTTTTCATTCTTTTAGTACTTCATACAATATTGGCATTCAACAAACAAGCCTCGATTAGTGTAACACATTTTGTAAAGTGGGAATAACGAATCCTGTGAAGTGTTTGCAGTTATTTGAATTTTTACTGCATATTCCATTTAGGTAGAATCAATTGCCACAATTTCTATAATTATTATTTTGAATACTGCAAATCCAAATACAGGAATCCACTTCAAGTGTATTAATTGTTCATACTAATCAGGACCCTAGCAGTAAATACTTGTTGACTGAAGGAGTTAAAAGCCAATGTTTTTAGTTTAAAATTTTATTATAAGAAAAATTTATGGACTTTTGATTTTAAATTTTAAGATATCCATACTTCTGTTAAGATTATCATACCCTTTTCTACTTTTTATCTTATGTCATGCTATTTCTGTGTAAATATGGATTTTCACATTTGCTAAATTAAATGTCTAAGGACAAGTAGGAAAGTACTATGTGCCACAAACCAGCATCTTGTAAACTATATAATTTGCATGCAGATTGATTTTGGATTATCTGATTACCCAATTCCTTTGGGAAACCTTTGCCATCTGGAGGAAGTCTTCTGTATCCTGGCCACACCCACTATTCATTTGGATTCTAGGGCTCCATCCCAAGCCACTTTTCTGAATAGCTCTTGGACTGGGGCTTGGAAGCCAGATAGAGAATACCCTTTGGCATTGACCTTAATAGTTAAAATTTCCCATTAAATAATGAACAACGGAAGGGTTTGGGCTAAGTGTCAGTGTCTTAAGGAGCATACATTATTCATGAAAGTTGTTCCTCCATTAATGCAGGCAACCAGAAGTTAAATGAGGCTGTCTTGTGTCATGGCAGAATTTGTCTAAAGGAATTTGTATGAGTACTGCTGGGGGGAAGCTATTTTAAAATGTTATGCCCTGCAATTAGTAGTTTGTCTTTTACTTGCCTTTTTTGGATGGCGTCTGATGCTGGCCATACTTTGAGTAGGTCTAGGATTTGCCTTATAGGAATTCTTTGTTTCCTCATCTTTTGTCTGTTCACTTCTCTTCTCTCACCTAGTCTCTATTCTAATTCAAGCTCTAACCTCTCACTTGTACTATGACAAGTTTCCACATTGGTCTCCCCTGCTTCTAGTCTCCTTCTGAATCCATCCTTCACTGAGCTGCCAAATAAATTGATGTTCTTTATGCACAGCTCAGCTGATATCACTCCCTTGCTCAAGCATCTTCAGTGACTTCCAGTTGTCTAAAGGATAAGCTGTGTTTGGTTTTTAGAAGTTTATCACAGTATGGCTTGAAATTCTTTCTCCTGGCTTATGCCACGTTATTGCCTCCTTCACATGCTCTGCATTCTAGCCAAAGAGGTCTGCTTGCCGCTTCCTATATATGATATTTTCTCCCTTTCACATCAGTGCTTTTTCTTAGAATGTACCCTGCACTTAAGGTGCATCCTTCCTTCATAAATTTCTTTTTTCCCCCCTTTTCCCAATGCTGTGTATTGGTTCCAAGGCAGAAGCACTAAGATCTAGGCAGTGGGGTTTAAGAGACATGCCCAACACAGTTGGGAAGTGCCTGAGGCCGCATTTGAACCCAGAACCTCCTGTCTCCAGGCCTGGCTGTTTACTGAGCCACCTAACTGCCCCTTCATTCATAGATTTCCAAGCTTCCTTCAAGGCCCCGACCAAGTACTGTATCCTCTTTCAGAGCCTCTACTGATCTCCCATCCCTTTGTTCTCTCCCGTTATTTTGTATTTACTTACCTTTGTATAGATATGTAAGTTTTCTGAGGGCAGTATTAGGGCTTTGTCTAAATCCTCTGAGTATGGGAGGCAGGTGCTTAATGACTGCTTGCTGAATTATATAACATTGTCACAACAATCATCATTTGCAATCATTTACGTAATATTATCAACACATCTTTCAGGGTTATGATGTCCTGATGTTATATTGTTAGCTAACCACTTGATACAAATATTAACATTATTCCTCTTGACTTGATTTATCCCTGCAATACTCATTTCTTCTAGTGTCATGCTTTGCAGAAGCAATTGATAATATTACTAGACATGCTCTTACTTAACGCTTCAGCTCCCAAAGCCACCTCATTCCTACTTCTAGATGAGCCCGTATCCCTAGGGAAGTCCAATACCACCCAGGATTCCCCTGTTGTTCTTCAAGAGGAGGAGTTATTAGTAGGCAGGCAGGGAGATGCCCGCCATGCCATTTCTGTGCAAATATAGATTTTCACATTTGCTAAATTAATTATAAAAGGACAAGTAGGAAAGTAATATGTGCAACAAATCAGCATCTTATACAGCCATATAATTTGTATGCAGATTGATTCTGAATTATCCGATTATCCAGTTCCTGGGGCTGTCATGGATTGGAGTAGATTTTTCTTACCATTAGGCGGTATGAGATACAATGGTGTTTGAAAACAGTAGGAGCCTTTAATGCACAGGGAGCTAACCATGAAAACTAAGAAGGTAACTTAGATTCCTTTGTCTAATTAAGTTCTAAGCTGGCATTTGTCTGATGAAGGGAGAAAGCCCTTGTGAAGAAAAGCTTTTGACTCCGTGCCAAAAGTTCTGGCTGCATGGCCAGCTTGGAAGGAACTTGATCATAACTTCCTTGAGGGTAAGATTGCATGTTTTTGTACCTTGATCACCTAACACATTGTCTTGTAGCAAGGTACTATGTATCCATCTCAGACTTAGACAAATCTAACCAAAGGATAAAACATTAATAGAATTTTAGGCATTAGATATAATAGCTCTGGTGAATTATGGGAATGAGTGGGAAAAGAAAGGAATATGTCTGTATGTTTTTCCCCTTTTTTCTATTCATTCCCAAAATTCACTTGAGAGCTATTTTATCGAATGCCTAAATTTCAAACCTTTAACTCTATATAGTTATATATATATGTATAACTATATATAGATTTTTATACACACACATATACACATGTATATATTATGCACATACCCATATATATGTAAACATATTTAGGTGTGTATCCATATATATAAATAAATAATATATATATAAATAAATATATATTTATGTGTTTATATATATCTAAAATATGCACACTATTATACACATACAAATTGACCATATTCCAGGGCATAAAGATGCCATAAACACAGAAAAGCAGATGTATTAAATACATATTTAACTGTCCTCATTGCAGAGAATATTATTAATATGGACATATTAATAATATTCATTAAAGACCTTTGAAGTAAAAATTAAGTAGATACTAAATAACATAATCCTAAAGAATTTGTGGATCAAAGAACAAATCATAGAAACAATAAAAATATCATCAAAGAAAATGACTACAATGAGACATTTGAAAACTTTTGTGATGCTGACCCAAAAGGAAAATCATCAGGGTCAATAAGGAAAAACCTTCTTTAGAACTGTGTACCACAGAATTTCCACTTTCAGCCTTCCAACATTAATGATTATTTCAATACCATTCTGAATTCTCTCTCTGTCACTTCCCTTTGGGAACAGAAAATACCTATATTACAGCCATTCTAACATTCTCTCCTTGTTATAAAAACAGCCGTGTTCACCTTATCGATAGGTAAGGGTCCTTAATTTGGATAGAATGGAGGAGGAAGATGAAAGAATGGGGAAGGGAAAGCCCTCTGTTGCCAAGGGGAGAGAAGGTTCCCCAGGAAAAACAAGGGTGTCACATTCTGGCTTACTACCAAAGTTTTCAATAGCTCCTCCTCACACCAAATGAGGGACAACACCTTAGATTCCACTGTTGAAAATCTAGCTCATGTTGATGATTTCCAGAGACTTAATGTGTCCTGTCCTTCTTGCCGAGGTGACAGCAAGTCTAAGCATGTGGCTTACAAAGGTGAGGCCCAGTCAGGTCCTGATGGTTGAGGACCAGTGAAGTCTGGCATTCCTGTGCATCCAGTTCTGTAACCACAGCCTTTGCCTTGGGGAGGGGGAGATATGGGCGATAGAGTAAGAAAAGAAGAGAGTTGCTGAATATTGAGCCTAAATGTGACTAGATGTTGGATTGGAAGGGGCAGCCTCCTTTACTTATTGAGGGGCAGAGACAACAGATAAGTTGGATCCTTGGGTGCCTTAGAAGGCTCTCCACTTAATTACCCAAATTTCCTCTTGTCTTTTGAATTACCTGATAATTGTGATTACATTTCAGTTATTACAATTCTGTAAATGTTGGGAGGTTGGGTAGGACTAATGTGACATATGACCTAGATATGGAGTGATTAAGGATGCCACATATTAAATTTAAAGTAAAATAAAACTCAATTTCTTTTTTGAGATAAAATTATGAATTTACATGTTTTTCTTCCCATTTTGGAGAGCATGAGGGCAGGAGAAGGACAGGGAAAATGACCTCTTGCAAAAAGTAATTTGAGCATAATCCTAAAAGAATTGATGGAAGCTTAATCATTTTCTCTCTCTCTTTCTCTCTCTCTCTCTCTCTCTCTCTCTCTCTCTCTCTCTCTCTCTCTCTCTCTCTGTCTCTCTCTCTCTCTGTCTCTCTCTCTCTCTCTCTCTCT
>NC_058133.1:42664986-42768312 GCF_016433145.1 Gracilinanus agilis | reverse complement strand
ATATATATATATATATATATATATATACACACACATCTCTATTGTATGGCCAAGTACCTAGAAAGGAGGAGCAGTTTTAAAAAAATTACTTTATGTCTGTAGTGTTGCCTTCATTTCCAAACGTGTCCTGTTATTTGTTTATGAAAAAGAGTAAAAAATGGGGTGGAGGCGGAGGGACAGAGGGATAGTCCAGCAAAAATTAAGCAACATGCCAATTGAAGCTGAAGGCACATTATAATTCTACACCTCTGTGGGTGGGGTGTCCCCCACCCATTTTTGTTCTTTCCACTTAGATTCTCATAGTAGTTCTGGTAAACAGTTTCTTTAGTGGTATTAGTCTTGTCAAACCAAGCTTCTAAAGTGATGATAAATATCATATACCTGCTAGCACTTTGATTTCTCCTAGAAGCTTTTCGGTGATGACAGTTTACAATTTATTAAACCTATAATAATTAAGTCTGCAGTTTAATATTGCAAGGGGTGCTTTAGCTGAGGGAAGTTTGAAAGCCTTCATTACCTTTGAAGCTCAGGTTTCTCTGCTCAGTAGCTGAAGTCGAAATACATTTTAGGGCAGCACCTTTGAAGCTCAGGTTTCTGTTCAGCAGCTGATATTGCCACACATTCTTCATTGGAAACTCTCCTGGTAATAGTTGGAGATTGAGAACATGTCAGTCATTGTAGCAGCTGCCTTAGACTGCATTGATATTTAAATAGGAGAAAGTGATCTGTTCAGAATTTAAAAGTTGTTACCATGGCAAAGGGACTTGCTATCTCCTCTTTTATCTTTGCCATTGAAGTGATCTATCTGGCTGCTTATTCCCATGAGTTAGGAGGATGAACTGCTCAGTTGGAAAGCCTTCATTAGGATAACGATGAATGTTCTTAACAGTATGTAAGTTTGAGAGAGGAAAGCTTTCTGAAACTATTGAGTCTGGATAGATTTAATTAAAATAGACTCTCCTCAATTAAAAACTAGAAAGATAATATTAAGACTTTTGAAAGTAGAAAAGCATTAAGTTAATATAGCATTTTTTTCCATTTATTGCTCAGTGAATGACAATTCCAAACTGCTTCAAGAAAAAAGGACCTTCCTTTAGTTAATTTAGTTTCTTCTTTCTGCCTTCCATCTTTATGAGTCCCTGGAGGATCTTTTCCTTTATAAAGATGTTACTTTATTTGAAATACATTTGTGTATGTATATATACACACATTTACATATGTATATACACACATATGTGTGCATTTACAAACCCCCACACACCTTTCTCCTCATCTCCATTCTTTTTACTCAATCCTCAAAAAAGCCTAGCAACGTAATCTACTGCTGCTAAGTCATTCTGAGGTAAACCAAAAATACAGTAATTCATTTTGTGTTTTTTGTTCACATAGATTTCTTCTTATAAGGATTATCATAATAATTTCAATCTCTGTTAGGCATAATTATCTGTATCTTGACTATAAACCGAGTCTGAAAACCTGGTCTCTAGTGCTAATTGTTTCTGTCACCAGACAATATGGATTTACAAGAGGGAATTTTCTCAGTTCATTTTGTATGCCTTTGGAAGCTAAACCCTTCTGTTTAGAAAGCCTTTTGTTGGGAAAATGACTGTTTGCCGCCCACCCTCAGTTTGTTCTGCTTTGAATATTAACATATACATTGAGGTATCTTGGTATCTAAGTATGGCCTTGCCTCTGATTAATTTGTGGTCTATGACCATTTTGGTTTGGTACTAGTCATGCCCATACCATGTTTATAATTTAAAATCCTGAAATAGTGTATCTATGATGCTAATATTTATAGGCGTAGAATTAGGATTCCTGGATCATCTGGGCATATGAAAGGCTATCTAATGACATGTCAGAAATCTTGTATTAATCATAACTTTTGCAACATTGATTTAGAGCTGGAAGGGATCTAGTCTATTCATTCACTTTTCAGAGGGGAAGACTGAGGTTTGGAGAGGTGTGACTTGTTCAAGATCAAACAGTGGCAGAGCCTAAGTCCTCTTTCTCCAAATTCAATGTTTCTTTCCACTGGGCCACACAGCCCGCCCATTTCTTAGGACTATCATTACAAATTAGCACTGTCCCCTATGCACGAATTTTAAGAAAATAATTGAATGTAAAGTACAGTAAGTTCCAAGTAGGGAGCCTTATGTTTATATCATATTTTTAGGTTGTCAAAAAGCCTATCACACACACACCTAGTTGAGTAGGTAGTACAAGGATCACTATGCCCATTTTATAGAGGGGAAAATGGGCTTTGGAATGTTCAGTGACTTTACATAGCCACTGTTTCAATAGCCTAGCACTCTTTGCTACAGTACACTGCCTGTCTTGAGTGAACCTCAAAGAAGAGGAAGTTACCAAGTGACAGTGGTGGGATAATAGAAGGTGAGTTTACTGAGTGAGAGGAGGAAGGCTCTCTTGAGGTGACAGGGGAAAGAATATAGAATATGGCATCTCTTCCTCCACAGAGTCTGAAGGGACACTGGAGAAGGAGCAACCTGGTATAGGAAGAGAGGATCAACAGGAATAATATATCTTCTGGAAGAGCCTGGTTTCCATGAGAACAAGAAGATGGAAATAGTGAGAGTTCTAGGATGAATGGAACTTTGTTAATGATACATTAGGGATGAGTAGTTTGGGAAGCAAAATAGAAAGGGTAAAGGATGAAGGATTGAGCTGGCTGCAGTGTGCTAGAGATATTGGAGGAAGGAATTTATCAAACCTTTGGGAGGCCAAGTCTAAATAACAACAGTAAGGAGATTAGAAGATATGAATTTGTTAGTCATAGGATTAAGGAAATCCTAGTTCATTGGGGCCCCCTCCCTCTTTTAGAGACCTGTGATAACAGAGGTCAGTATTGGTGTGGATGCTCCCTTTCTAGAGAAAATTGATGGTGAGTAGTGGGGAGTTCTAATCAGAGGCATTGGTCCCCGTGTAAAGGACTTAACTCATGTATGAAGCAATTTGAGAATGGCAGTGTGTAATACATGTGATTCTGCCTTGTGAATAGCTGTTACATAGGTCCACTTTTCTCCATTTCCTTCCTTATTTCTTTACCCCCTTTTATGAAGTTGCAATTACCACCAGGTAGACTGTGGCACTTCTGAAAAGTTGGGCTCATCCCCTTATCTCTCACGCCATTCTTTATATTGCTGGTAGAGTAATACTAATCTATATAATTTATCAAGCTTTGGATTCTTTTCTGATGACTTTTGTTAAAAAAGAAAAAAATTTTAAAAGGGAAATTGAATAGCTATATATTCAACAGCAACTGAATATAGTATAGTCCATGGGCTACAGCTAATTTTTCTTATTTTCTTTTGTTATTTATTTACCATCAACTCTGCTTGGTTTGACTCTGGGAACATGACACCTTCCCCCCAGGTTAAGTTCATCACCTGAAATTTCGTCATGTTGGAAGTTATTCAGCCTTGGGACCTTGTCTCTCTTCTCTTATTGGATGATGGAGTAGTGAACTGCTTTCAAGGATTTCCTTTATAGAGGTTTCAGTCTTTTCCAGCTACTTCATTTCATATCAGCTTCTCTGTTTCTATTCCATAAATATCATACCCCTGTTCCCTGCCCCGCCCCTTCATCTTCCATTAGTGCATTTTGCAATTAGATTGTAAGTTCTTGGAGAACAAGGACTGACTCTTTCATATTTGTCTCTTCATTGCTTAGCACAATGTTTGCCACATAGCAGGGGCTTAATCAGTGTTAATTCAACATGCAATGTTCTAATTGTGATTTAAGTAAGAATTTCATTCTATTTAGGGCTAATAAAGAAAAAAGTGGAACTTTTTACTTTGAGATCAGTCATTAACAAACTTTAAAAGTTTTTTTCTTGTTGTTACACCTTTCTTAAAGTCTGCTACTCTTCCCATGCCCATTAAAACATGCTGGTGGCATTTTGGTCTCTGTTAAATGTATATTAGTTTAGTTACTCATTTATTAACTATTATAGTGATATAATCCGTTAAGAGCAATTCAAGTTACTTCTTTGGGAAATCAAATTAATGGATAAGGAATTGCCTTGGAATCTACTTCTGCCTTGACTCATATATTAGGATTAATAACACAGTAGCATAAATGTTGGGGCATTATTAAACATTGAAGATTCTTTGGATTTCAATC
This sequence comes from Gracilinanus agilis, assembly GCF_016433145.1. Classification (NCBI taxonomy): domain Eukaryota; kingdom Metazoa; phylum Chordata; class Mammalia; order Didelphimorphia; family Didelphidae; genus Gracilinanus; species Gracilinanus agilis. Next base: position 42,764,169 of record NC_058133.1, on the reverse strand, counting down.
ACATGAATGAAGCCAACCCTTAGGGTTCATTTGTAAAGCATTGTTTCTTCTAATTCATCCTAATTTATAGAAAATTTCTACTTTAACTGTTGCAAACATTTTAGCCAGTTTCTCTTTTGAGCCAATTTCCAGGATTACTTGACCATCTGTACTTAAGAAAAAAAAAATCTTTATTGGAAACAAGCTTAGTTTTTATGAACTTAGGCCTGTCATTGGCAAGAAAAGCAAAAAAAAAACCCCAAAGAAATCCAAAACCTTGCTATTTCTGGTTGGGAAAATGTACTTTACTCTATGAAACACTTAAAAACATAACTGAACTTTAAATAACCCTATTACACTGATTGCTCTTACTCTGATTTGAAGGGTTCAGTCCTCCTCTTAGATATCCTGTGTAGTTAGTTGCCTAGTAATAGAATAATTATCTTTTGGGAAAAAAAAGTATTTCATCAGTTTTATGTCTTCTTATTAACATATGTCTGTGGCAGTAACTTATGAGTTATGCATCATTATTTCTAAAAGTTATGACCAAAACCTGAGTTGTGAGCAGGAATAATGGTCCAGGGCACTGTGTCAACTCCTAGGACTCTTGAACTAAGTCACTTGTTGGTGGCATTTGTTGGTAGTTGTGGTCGTGATATTGGTAATGAAGGTAGACCCTTTCAACACAATAAAAAAATTGATATTTTATTTTACCCATTACACATACTAACAATTTTCCAAGGCTCTTGTGTTCAGGGTTCTCAGCTCTCTTCCATGTAGGTCTGAGAGGAAGGTGGTGGTCAGAGTGGTGGTACTGATGGTGGTCTGAATGTCTGGGTGTTTGCTACCTCCCATTTCTCCCTTGAGGTGCTTTGCTGTTTCCTCTAGCCTAGCTTACTTAACCTTTGACATTACTGACTTTAGGTTATGCATACTCTTGCTAATCATATAAATGCACTGAAATTCTTTATTAAAAATAATATTTCATTTTTCCACAACTACATGTAGAACATTCTTTTTTAAAAAAGTTAGTTTTAAATTATTTTCTTCCTTCCTCTCACCCTGAGATGGTAAGTACTCTGATATAGATTTTACATGTGCAGTCATATAGCATTTTTCCATATTAATCATTTTGTGGAAGAGAACTTGAACAAAAAAAAACAAGAAAATGAATGGTATGTTTCAGTCTGCTTTCAGGCTCCATCAGTTCTTATTTTGGAAGCAGATGGCATTTTCCTTTAGAAATCCTTTGGGATTGTCTTGGATCACTGTATTGCTGAGAAAAGCTAAGACATTCACAGTTGTTTATCATATAGTATTGCTGTTATTGTGTACAATGTTTTGTTTCTGCTCACTTCACTTTGTATCAGTTTATGTTAAGTCTTTCCAGGTTTTTCTGAAACCATCTTGCTTGTCATTTATAGCACAATGGTATTCCATTACAATCATATACTATAATTTGTCCATCCATTCCCCAATTGATGGGCATCTCCTCAATTTCCATTTCTTTGTTTCCACAAAAAGAGTTAATGCATTGCTATTCTGATTACTGTGGTATGGGATCTACCAATTTGACTATGTGTCAGTTCTGTGTAAGGACTCTAGTCAGATTTAGATTAGTTAAACAAATATTATTTTTCTCTAGTAGACCATTTCTGTCTCTTCTATTCCAGGTGACTGTTTAGCTTGGTAATGGCAAACCTATGACACGTGTATCAGCACTGGCACACGTAGCCATACAGAGATGTGACCGCATGTTAAGGATGAAACATTTGCTGTAGTGTAGTGTAGATACTCTGTGCACTATATATGACAATTCTATCTATATTAATTTACCTATTTTGGTTTATTAAATAGTTATATATTATAATTATACATTTTTGTTATTTAAACTATAAATATCATGAAATTATGTTTTTTTTTTCTTGAAGAGACATACCACCCGAGTAATGCTCAGTTTTTTGGTGAATTTTGGCACACCAACCTCAAAAGGTTGCCCATCACTGATTTAGCTCATGCTTCAAAAATGACTTACTAGTCATGACCACTCAGTAGTCCTTGGATTTTGATGCTATGGTTATTCCCTTCAGCTTTTGAAATTCCTTAGTAGACAGTCATCTTGAGTTACTCTGGTTGAAAAATTCATCCTCTGCTGCCATTAGCCTTCTGGTGGTGACCCTTTTGACCTCAGGTAAACTGGACCTTAGAACAGTCATTCACTTCTCTGTGAATACTTTTTGGTTTCATAAACTTGATGTAAGATCTTGTGGCAATTTATAAAGTATGTTCCAACTTCACTTATTCCATCAGTCCCATGCTTTCAAAAATAGTCTCTGTGAGATTCTGTGGCTAGAAAAATGTGCTCCTTGTTGGTCAGCCTTCTGGCGTGAGTGCTCTCAGAGCTTAGAGGAATAAATATATTGAGTAAATAGATACTGTCCATTGACTGGCCTGGACTCAAAGCCTTTTCAGCTTGGGAAAGAAGTATCAGAGCTCAAGTTGTCTTGATATTTTGAAAACTTAGACTTATTCCACATTCCTCTGAGGCAACCAGGAATTTTAAAAGTGGTTGAAAGGAAAATGAAGTTACTCATCTGTACTGTTTATTAGGATCATTAGGAAGATTTTATGGAGATGGTTGGAACTCATAGCTAAGTTAGATCAAGTAGAATTTCTTGTTTGTGTATTTTTTTCTGTAGCTTTTCTAACCAAAATTTGATTATGGTATTTGGTTTTACTTTCTAGAGTTTCCATTCTGGCTACAGGATTACAAAAATAAGCAGATTTAGGGCTAGGAAGAGATCAGTGTTAGGAATTTCTTAGTGTAGTATTTTTCACTAGATTCATGTTTTTCTTTAGTAGCTATCTTTAATATTCTGAATTAAGACTTTACGAGGTCATATTACTTAAAAAGTAAATGATAGTTTTCACTTTTAAACTGAATTTTGCATTCTTGTTTCAGTTTAGGTTTATAAATGTCATGGGTCAAATTCTATTATATCTATCTGTCTTTCTGTCTGTCTGTCTGTCTATCTATCTATCTATCTAGAATTTTTGTGTAACCAAAAAAAAGAAAAAAACAAACCAAATCTAACTGATTGCTAATTTATTCTAGCTATGAAGATCTGCATTCATATCATGCCTCAGACACTATCTATGTGAACTGGGCCTTCATTTGTAAAACAAATAATTTGGGCCCTGAGTGACCCCTGAGGTCTCTTCTGTCTCAAAATCTATGATTCTCTGATTTAACAAATTCTATTATAACCAGATTATAATCTCTTAATTCTTTCCAAACTTTGTTGATGGAATGGCTCTACTGAGAATACTCCCTTTTCTGTTCTCTGTTCCATTCCTATTATTATACAAATACAGCTTTAGTCTGTTATATATGCCCTTTTAAACACATTTTGATAAAAGTAGATGCTAATTGATCCAGTGGTGCTTGATGGTAGCTTTTCTTAGCATGGGGATAACCCCCAAAACCCTATGTAAGAAGATTTCTGCTGATGGCAAGTGATTTACAAAATCAATTTCCATTCTTGCTCAGTATAAGTTGATTCATCAAAGCCATGCATTACAATGACACTTCATTTGAATGAGTTCTAAAGTAAATTTTTAACCATAAATTCTGTGTTCCAGGCTCATTGCATTCAATACTTGTACTTTACAGATAAAATTCCAGGTACAGTGGTTAGTTTCTTTTGTTTGCAATAATGCTGATGTTGCTTATTTACAAACTCACTGGTATATGTTTAGGATGGGAGAGAGTGAGTGAGTTTTCATTGTCCTAATTCCATTTCTAGTTTTGGTACATATTTGGAATTAAGTGATAGGTTAGTAATTTTTAAAAGATTTAAGGAAGCAACAACCTTTATAACATTTAGCTTAATAGAATTTGTAGAAAGCACACCCTACGTCTTAATAATTTAAGGCAGTCTTAACTATACAGGTGCCTTATTTGATTGGCAAGGGCCAATAATATTAATTAACTTTTGTGATGCATATTTCATGAAATTTTCCTTCCTTCCTCCCCTTCTATACCTTTCCATCTTTAAAAATTAATAATTTTGAAATTTACCAGCCTTCAAGTGGAACTTCAAAGCTGATACTTTCTATTGAAAAGGTGAATAGCAAAATCATTAATTTTATAGTTAAAAGAACTTCAAGATGGTATTTGGTCTTTAATCAAGTAAAGTAACTATTAAAGGTAAGATCCTTAACTGTTCTCTCCATTATATAGTTAACACAGCTAAGGATCAGAAAAACTTAGTGGTAGAAGAGGGAATAGAACTCAGATTCCCAGTTCCTAGTGTGCATTGTTGTTATTCTTTTGTGCATTATTGTTTAAAATTGTGTACAGAATTCTGAGGTGCTTAATAAATGCTTTTTCCTTCTCCCCCAGTAGTCTGCATTTGGGAAGAAATATCTGGTTGTAGATTTAATAGATGTCATTTGCATCATTTCACCCTGGGAAAATCAAATCCTAATTTTTTGAACTTGACTTGGGAAGGATCAAATGAGATTCTCTGATGTCACAACAGTAGGAAATAGATTTCTCTCCCAAAATGCAAACAGCTTCTTTTTTACCAGAAATATTCTCTCAGTTGTAGACATTGAATTTCCATTTTATTGGGCTCTTCCAGAATGTAGTCCCTGACTTTCTTCAGGAGAGTATTGTTTGGTGTAAATGAGAATAAAGGTTTCTGGAATTGAATATAAAAAAAGGTTCAATGATTTTCTCTCTTTGCTGCTCTAACTTTGTATTGGGCCCAACTGTTCACTTTACCGAGATTATGTATGAGCAGAATGAATATATTTTTCAGTATTAAAAAATACCACCAAAAAACCTGTTGTACTTGGGGAACTTGAATTTAGGAAATATTTTTGAAAACATGTCTGTATTTTATGATATGCTACTTTTCCCCCCCTTTAATATTGTGAAGAAAAAAATTAGGATAGAGTTTTAATTTTTTTTTCCTTCAAGGTTTTCAACTACTAAAAATATGAATTCTGAGTAAAACATTTCAGTGACTTCAAATTCAGAATTAGGAGATACAACATAGCATCTTATGTATTCTATCCTCTCATTTTTTTCCTAGTAAAATTTTATGATAGCAACTTTTCTTTTTAATTTTTATTATACCAGTAAATTTGTCATAGTGCTCAGATACCTGTGAGAGCAACTACCATGCTTATATCCCCACCCTACTGACTTTTAAAATCCACAGTTACTTTTTATAGGAATCTTATTGTACTGTTTAGATAATTTCACAATGTAGTGTCATAAATGCAAATTTAATATGTTCTTCATATTAATCTTCAAAGGAAATATGAACTCTTAAAGGTGGCATGTATTTGGAAAATAAGTTGAGTTTGGACCAATAGGAAAGGGATGGATAATAACTTAGAAAAGATAGAAGCCCCCATCATTTCTTAGTGAGTGAAGGAGCTGTTCTAGATAAACTCTGATCCTTTTTTCTTTAAACCTATGATAATAGTTCAACCAAATTTGAAGATAGAGAATTTAGGTTATTGTTGATTCTGGAGTTAACCTTTTTCTACTTTAATGATGGCAGAAGAGACACTAGAACTTTAGGGAACAGGTTTAGCCCCCCTAAAACCTTAGCTGAAAAGAGATTTTTCCCCTTAATTTTTTAAAAATATAGGTTATATATATGTATATATGCAAATATACATATTATCATATACTACATGTTTTCCTTTTTTGTCATTTTGTGAAACAGGACTTGTATTGGACTAGAGTAAAATTCGTGGATAAAATTAAGTAAAGAATGGTATATTCAATCTACATTTGGATTCCATCTGTTCCTTCTAGAACAGTGGACTTGTCATGAGTCCTTTGGAGTCCCCCTTAGTTTTTTTTTTTCTTTTTTGTTCTATTCTCTCTTTATTCCATGGCACCATACTTTTGTATTACACACACATATATGCCTGATCTCTCCAGATTAAAGCTTTTTAGAACCAAAGACTATCATTAAAAACAAAACAAATTGACCAAATACCTTTGTTGCTCTATAAGCTAATTAATGTATCTTGTCCCTAATAATAGCTAATGGAGATAATAAATTGAATTTTATTGTTGAAGCCTCCATATTATTGTTAACCAGAGTTTTCCATCCTTTTTCTTCTTATTCAGAGTGCCTCTGGGTAAGTTTCTTTCATTTAGTCCCAGGATCATTTTTTTGGTCTACCTAACATGGCCTTGGATCTTTGTTTTCCTCTCCTAGCCCACTAGCTTTGAGAGGTATATCGAATGTATGTATCCCCTAACTCCTTTTATTCTGTTGATATTGTGACTCTTCCATTAACACTGAAACTCAAGAGTGAAGTATATAGAAACTCAATATGTTTGCTCGAGTCCAGACATCTTGTGGATAATTGGAGTCATTCAATTTGGGTACTATTTGCAAATTGTTGTAATGCTAACCTAAAAAATTAATAAGAACTTTCTAAAAAGCTTTTCTCTTTTAGTTAACTCACTTATGTGCATTCTAAGAAAGACAAAACTGGAATGTTTGCTCAGCACTAGTCAAACACATTCCTTCTTTGCCACTCTAAAGATTGATAACAGTAGAGGAAGGGTTCAGAGCATTCAGGTGGGCTTTGAACTTGGATGAAGAAAAAAATGATATCTTTATTCTCACTGATCTCTAAATGAAATTTAGCATTTCCTTTCATTATTTAACACTAGATGAATCAGGCATGTCCATTTACTTCAGAATTTCAAAAAATTATTTTACCATAATACAAATTCTTTTACCTGTATAAATGTACTTTAAATACAAATAACAGAAGCAGATATTTCTATTTTACAAGTAAAAATTTCCATTTTATGACTTCATTTTTCTTTGACCTTATGGATAAAAATAATATGTTTTGCCAAAAGTTAAGGACTTTTGTTCTACATGATCTCCAAATTTCCTTTCAGTTTTAAAAATCTTTGTTACTAAAATTCAGTGATTCAAAGAGTCATGTACTTTTTTGTCATTAAATCCTCTACTGAATTCAAGGGATGCTTGAGGGTTGGTAACAGTACTTTTGTGTGTGGGAATCTCTTTCATTCCTACTACAATAGGTGACATACAGTAGCCACTTAATGCATCAGTGGTAGAAAGGATGAGACTTAAAATTTTGATGAAAGATTAAAACTAATAATTTTTCCTATAGGTTTACTTTTTCTTCTTACTATCAATTTTGTGCATTGGTTCCAAGCAGAAGAGCCATAAGTTTTAGGTAATGGAGGTTAAATAACTTGCCCAGGGTCACACAGCTAGGAAGATTTGAGACCAGATTTGAACCCTAACACCTCCCATCTTTAGGCCTGGCTCTCTAGCCACTGAGCAATCTCTGTGCCCCCTTATAGAATTACTTAAAAAAATAAATTTATTGCTCTTTTTTATCTTGTCCTCATTCCCAGAAACCTCCCTTATAGTAAAGAATAAAAAAGAAAGGATAAAAACCAGTTGAGCAAGCCTAAAAGTCATGATATACGTAGTCTTTCATATACATAGATCCTATATCTGCAGAGAAGTAGGAAGGAGCCTTCTGTCTCTACTTTGGAGCCAAACTCAGTCATTATAATTGCATAGAATTTTGTCCATACTGATTATTAATATTACTAGTTCAGTCCATACTGAATAAAAAGTGAGTACCTTAATCCTCCTTTTGTGCTGGAGTAACTACATTTCATTTGTATTTTATTATTAGATTTACTGTGTTCTTATGCTTTGTATGTTTGAAGAGTTCCATGTATGCTTTTCTCTGTATGTATGTGTGTTTATGTGTATAATCTTTCAATATAATAAAATGTGGTCATTCCTTTAATGAAATGGAATGGATAAAAACTGCTTAATTTTCATTTCAAATATGATTTTTGTATAAGTAATTAATTTGTAACTTATATACCTGTCTGTTGATTAGAGAACCTTTATTTTTACGTTATATAAAAATAACTTAAATTTTAATTGTAAATTTCAATAAGTCCCTTTTGATTTTTCCATAGCAGAAAGGAAAATATAAAAAAAAAAACAACCCAAAACATTGTATTTCTCTAAGGCAGGAAGACTAGCACTCATTTTATTAGAGGCAGCTGCCCTGACTATCCAGAGGCTGGCTATCCCATTCTGCAGATTTTTATAGAATCTTTATTTATTTCTCTTTTTTATCTTTTGCTGCCTACCTCTTGGCTCTTACTGCTTGGTAGCACTTCAGACATTGCTAAGAAATTGAAAAGAAGCTGAAGTCATCATTCAGTTTTGCAATTAATTACCAGCTATGATGAGAGGTTTGTGATAGATGTATTTGAAAATGATTGCCCAAATTATTAGGTTTGGGATTAGGTAGATATTTATAGGATTATATATTTAAAACTAGAAGGGATCTTAGAAACCATTATATCCAATTCTTTTATTTTTACAGGTGAGAAAACAGAGGCACAGTAGATAGATTGATTGATTGACTTGGAGCCAGTGTACTCCAGTGTCAACTTACTTTTTCTGCACACGACTGTTGTTCTTCATCCCATCCTGTAAAAGTTTGTTATTAGACCTACTTTAAAATAAAATTTCATTCCCCCTGCCAACTTCCTTATTTTTCCCCTTTCTCATCTCCCTTCTGAGACCATTTAGGGTTGGGAGTGTGGGAAGAGCGGAGTGGGTTGTGTAAGGAAGATGGAGTGCCTTCCTGCCCTGGACAACAAAAAATATCCAGGATGAAAGAAACGTGCCATTTGGGTCTCGACATTTTTTCTTTCCCTTCCTTACTTTTTTGTTTCTTCCTGTTTCTCCAAATGCTACCTGCCCTAAAGGGAATACTCCTCCACATGCATGCATACTCTCTGGCATCTCAGCTGTAACACAGCTTCTGCCAACCCCACCCCCCCAGTCCTCTTTATAGAACTCCACCAAAATGCTGCCCAAATTTTCCCATTTTTTAGCTTTGCTTTTTACCATTCCTGCCTTTCACATCTCTTCTTCAATCCTCTATAAGTCTCTTCTCCTCCATAAGTGCTTCTTCCTTTTCCTTTCCCTTTTTATTTTCACATAATAATAATAGCTAGCTTTCATATAGCACTTTAAGGTTTTGTAATCTCATGTAAGTCTTACAACCACCAGGTAAGGTAGATGCTATTATACCACATTTTACAAATGAGGAAACTGAGGCCGATCAAGGTTAGATGACTTGCCAAAGGTCACACAGCTAGTGTCAGAGAAAAGATTTGAACTCAGGTCTTCTTAACTCGAAGGAGCATGAATTTAGAGAATTCTTCCTTATCTTGTTTTCTCCACCAAAACCTTCCCATTCTCTGTGACCATGAGTTTTCTACTTTTTTCTACTAGGTTTTCCACTTTTATTTTGTAAGATGTGGTTAGGCTTTCTTGTTTGTAGTTTCCTTTTTTATTGTTGAAAAATTAAAAGCAAACCAGAATATTCTGAATATAAAGAAGAATTTACTAAGAGTTATATATGAATCCATGTATTTCTATTATGTGCTATAGCTTGGTATTTTAAAATATACGTAACATAACATGTTAGTACCATGGACAGTGCCCTCAGTATCTTTTGTTTAGTGTTCCTTTTCTTTTTTTGAATTTTTCTTAACAAATTTTATATTTTGCATTTTTGTATTTGTATTTTTGAATGTGTTATCAACACACTTCTTTTCCCATTGATTTTAACTAACAAGTCAGAGGTACATATTACCAGAATTCTTAAATTGCAAGATAGTAAGTAGAGGCAGAGTAATTAGCATCAGAGGTACCAGTTTTTTGGGGGGGCTATTACTTTAATTAAGAAAATTAACATTTAAAATGCATTTTTACCATCCACATATATACATAAAGATAAATGGTCACTCCTACTCAAAGGGAAGCTTTTTGGTTGTAAGCATTCATTTAAGTACATGCAGAAATAAGGATACAGGCTCTTTTCTACCTTTCCCTCCTGGCATAGGTTCAAATGGGAGGATAAAGAACCATAAAATTCCTGGGAATAGCAAAGATTAAATAATGATTTCTCATATTTCTTCATTAAATAGTGTAGATAGTTGTGATATGTAAATTATAATGTGTAGGTATTTCCAGGGGCTTTTCTTAACTACTAATTATTCTTTCTATACCCCTCCTCCCCCAATTCTTCATACACTTCAAGAAGAGGTAAAATTATATTCTTAAACTCTGTTGATAAAAATTAAGGTAGTCCAGTATGAACATTAGGCACTTAATCTCAGTTACTCTCATAATTTTAAAAAATATTGATTGAATCTTAGGACAGGTAGATTGCTCAGTGGATAGAGAGCCAGGCCTGGAGACAAGACTAACTGGGTTCAAATCCGACCTCAGACACTTCCTAGCTATGTGATCTTGGACAAGTCACTTAAACCCAATTGCCTAGCCCTTACCACTCTTCTGCCTTGAAACTAATACTTGGTATTGATTCTAAGATAGATGGTAAGGATTTTTAAAACATAGTGATTGGATATGAAGAGGTAAACTCCAGGCTTGACTGTTCAGAACTACCCATTTCCCAAAGGTTTTAGATTTTAGACATTTTATTTAAAATGTATTCTAATTGCCCATTCCTTAAATGTAGAGAGTTTATTAGTAAGACTTTCTAATGCCTTGATTTGAAAAGTGCTGGAGATAAGAAGATTCAAAGAGTCAAAGACTCTTAGAAATTTAGAGAATTAGATAAATTTCAAGAGCCATTTTATTCTGCCCACATTTGAATAGCTTTCCTTCAGCCCTCACTTTTCTTCTGCAACATTTTTCATTTTAGGGGACAAAGAGAACAAATCAAGTCCCGTATTATCTAGTCCATACCTCCCCAGCTTTTCCACAAGAATAGCAGGAGACTTTTCCTAACACTCCAACAAAATCTAGGCATACTATACCAACTGCCTTCCCTAGAATTCAATTCAGCAGGCTTTTCTTGAGGTCCTACTGTAGAGCAGACATTGTGCTAAGTGTCAGGGACCCAAAGACAATGAAAAACCATTTCCAAAACCCAAGGACCATAAGTTATCCTAGAGGAAAGATGTATACAAATACAATATACATCATAATTTAGAGAGAATAAATCCAAAGTAAATTTGGTTGGGAGAAAACTAACAACTGGAAGTATCAGTGAAGATTTTCTGTAGGAGAGGGTCCTTAAGGAAGCTAGCTATAAATTAGTCAATTTGGCTGAAATGTAAAATCTATTAGTGATAGTAATGTAAAATTATCCTTGAAAATATAGGTTGGAGTCAGATTGTGAAAGGCCTCAAATATCAGAAGAGTTTCTATTTTGTCTTGAAAGGACTAGGGAGCTACTGAAACTTCATGAGACAAATAATGATGATCAAATATAAATTATAATATCAATTTGGCAGTGTGTAAAGATGGATCTGGAAAGGGTTAGTGATTAGAGGCAGGGTTACCAATTTTTGGGGGGAGCTATTTAATCTAGTAGAAAGTTACAATAGAACCTTTTTTTTTTTTAAACCTATACCTTCTGTCTTAGAATCAATACTCTGTATCAGTGCCTAGGGCTAGGCAGTGAGTTAAATGACTTTCCCAGGGTTACATACACAGCTAGGAAATGCCTGAGGCCAGATTTGAGCCCAGGACCTCCTATCCCTAGGCCTGATTTTCAATTCACTGAGTCACCTAACAGTCTTTATTCAGAAAAGGGAAGGTAAGATTACCATAACATAGCAATTCTTGTTAGATGGAGGATTGATCTAGGTAGTCCTTAATTTCTAATTCTTTTATTTTGCTTCCTGGAAATATTGATAATGGCATTGTCCTCAAACTTTAAAAGGATATAGGGATTTCCTTCCTTGCCTTCCCTACCTTTCAGTGCTAATAAATTAAAAACATAGAAAGGAGCTGATTAGAGGTTTCCCTCTATCCAACTGCTAATTGCCTTTTATCCTTCCTTCTGGACTACTCTTGCCACACTTGTGCCTGGACAACATTGCTGATGGAAGTTTAGGGCCTTTATCCCTAGATATGTTTAAAATGGGCTAGAAAGCTCATTTTGGAGTGACAGAAATGTGGACCTGGAATGGAGATACCACATTGCCTGACTTGATCTTATTCAATTTATAAGATAGATGTCCTTGGAACTTAAAAGTACAAAAAAAAAATCGGCTTTCATTTAAAGTATATACATTTCGTGTTTGAGGAAGCACATTAAATAAGCACCATATTCCCATTTCTGTGCTGTATTTCTGTGTAAATTACATTACCTATGAAACATCATTTCACATTTACATAAACTCACATTTGCCAAATTGCACCAAGAGGGAAAACTCAATATAATCATTTCATAATCATATAATCTATTCAGTATGATTACATTTTCTCTTGATGCAATTTGGTAAACGGGAATTCATGTAATTGTAAAGTAATGTTCTACAGGTAATGAAATTTGATGCATTTGAGCTCTTCAACGCTCTTTATACATCCCTAAGAAACTAGAAGGAGGACCAGTTTGCTTCAATCCCTGTTTTAGGTTCTGAGATGTTTTGCTTGTTGCAGCTCTCTGAGAGTGCCAGGTGGCTCAGTGACAATAGTGCTCAATTGGCTGCCCTCTAAATGTAGAGCAAAGAGAGAGTGACAAAAAAAGCTTTAATGAGAGATTGAAGCTTTAAACAGAAGGATTTTTCTGTGAATTCATTTCCTTTTAAGTAAATTCACAGTAATTATTATGGTTGTTGAAGTAAAGGTATATGTTTGTGGGTAAGAGACAAATCGTTGAAGAGGGAGGTAGATGTGAAACCCTCTAGTCCAGTTGCTGAGAGATTTACTAACGATTAAACTGATTGCTTAAATAAGAAAAGCCATTTGGAGAGCTTTCATTTATTACACAGTACAAAATGTGTTGTGTTTCTTGCAACTCTAAGCAAACTTTTGACTTTTTAATAGGGAAGAACATGTTGCTTAGTGATGTCACGGTCTCCATCGTCCCTCTCACTTGGAAACTTCTGGCTCTTAGTTTTTCCCCTAAACCTTTGAAGTGATCCAGGAAAACTTAGTGTCAGAAGTAGATAGGAATCCCAGTATCTGTTGAGAATTTCAGTGCTTGAGAGAGGGGCACTTGTGGACAGAACATTTGTGGTGGCTTTGAGAAAACTTCATTTGTAGCCAAGCTTACATTTGACCTTACAATGAAACTGTGGTGAGAGGTGGATAATTACTCTTAAAATACTTCAAGGATGAAAGGTATTACATAAGTGCTGATAATATTATATATATTAGAAGGAAAAAATTTGGACACCCTTAGTTTTCTCCCATTTAGATTCAGATTTTTTAATTTCCCCGCTGGCCCTACCTTTTTCTTATCACTATATAAGATCAAAGAAGATAGATAAGAGCTGGTTATTTTGATATTTAATGACCTTGTGCTTCAGTAAGAGGGGAAAATGCCAATTGAAACTTGCTAGTTTTTGTTATTGGTTGTTTTTTTTTGTAGTCAACCCATTTGTTTTTAGTAGGCCTTGTTAATATCTAATGACTTAAATCTATTATTAATCTTAAAGAATCGGTAGACATAAAATTAAGGATAACATTTGATTAAGAAACAAAATTCTCCCATTATACCTTTTTTTATTTAAAAAAGGTACTCCTGTTGACACATGGATGTTTTGGCCAAACTCTGTAGAAACTGTATGTATGCCCTTTGCCACATTTGGCAGTGATAGGTAACTTTTGTTTGGTTGTCCTTGTATTTAGTTTGAAATCTTTACTTAACTGTAACACAATGTGATGCCTTCATTCGTGAGGGGCAGGGTGGGGGTGGGGGCTTCACAGAAGTTCATAGCTTTCTTACTGTGTTTAACAAGAAGAGCAGAAACCTAAAATGTAACAAGTGACTCGTTGTGTCTTACTGCTTTCTAAAGTTCACATTTCCTTTGATCAATCCACCAAACATATGGCACTTTCTTAAGTCACGCCATAATCACCTAACATAGCCTCTCCAACCAGCATTGACATCTGGCTATCTACTCTACTACTGTTCTCCTCTTTCCCATCAGACCAGACCTCAAGAGACCCTCCCTCTGCCCCATTACCCCTGGGGAGGTAATCCAATAAACTTGGGTTCTTTTCCCTGGTACTCAACCATTTTGATGGGTGGGTGAATGAGTGAAAACTCACTTAAATCAGCTTATCTAGCAAGTTCTTCTACCTGCAAATTTGGACTTACATCTTACCTTGTACCTTAACACTTCTCTTCCCACTATCAGGAACAGTGACACCCCACCCCCCTCCCCCTAGACCCCCCAGGTCTAGGAACAGGGAACAGAAGGGCATAGTATTTGACTGGTCTGTAGCTTCAGTCACAACCTCTCTTGACTCCTCAGACCAAACTCCCTTCTCTGGTTCTTCGAGTTCCTTAGAGTAAAGGCTAGCTCACTTTTGTATCCTTGAGCATAGTATTCTTTATACAGTTTTGACTTTTAATATAGTGGCATTCTAGTAAAGGCTAAATTTTAAACTAGTTAGTTGACTTTCTCATTGACATCTTGACCTCTTCAGAATGACAATGATAATTAAAAATTGTTCAGAAGCTGGATGTTAACTTCATCAACAAATCTTAGAACCTTGTGATCAATTTGGATACTATTTATTATGCTGTATAATTTGAGTTTCATGTTACATTGATCCTATATTGCTAATGTTTCATGCTCTCTCAGGCTGGATACAGTATATTCTCATCCACACAGACTTTTATAATGATTGCTGCTTTAATGTTCTGCCAAAGAAGGAGAATTTGTGTTATGCTTTTATTAGCTCCATATTCCTACTAATTTTTTTTGGAGCTTAAAGGGTTTACTTAGTTTAAAATGGAGTGTACAATATTGCTTATTAGTTATGAAGATTTTTTGGGGGCTACAATTATCAGCATATAGCAGTTGTCACCCTCCCCATTTTATCTGTTACATCAGTTTATATATGTTTTATTGTCACTTCTAATTTATCTGTCTCGGTAAGTGTTCAAGATAGTAAATCTCTTAGGTACTTAAGATGTCCCAGTGGAAGTGTACACATTTAACCATTATTTGAGTGAGTTTTCACCAGATCTGTGCTTCTAGCAAATATTTAGATTCCTGGGGGCAGCTGGGTAGCTCAGTGGTTTGAGAGCCAGGCCTAGAGACGGGAGGTCCTAGGTTCAAATCCGGCCTCAGACACTTCCCAGCTGTGTGACCCTGGGCAAGTCACTTGACCCCCATTGCCTACCCTTACCACTCATCCACCTATAAGTCAATACACAGAAGTTAAGGGTTTGAAAAAAATTTAGATTCCTAAAATTCTCAAGTTCAGAAATGATATGGCTCCATTTGAATTCTGCATGAATTGTAAAATCTTACATTTTAGACCAGAGACTCATCCATAGTCAATATTTTCATTTATTAACAGTTTTGAGCAAGTCATAGTAAAACTATTTACAGAATTCATGGAAAAGCATCTGTAGTAAAAGCTCCTACTTTTAATGACTTCCCTGTTAATAAGTTCAAGTTAATTTATAGTAATACTGCATTTAAATGAGTATTGGACTTTTCTCAATATGCTTCAAGATCCAAAGAACTGTGACTCCAGTCAGGAGTCTTATGGGGAAACACTTGTGGGTAACTTAAATATTACTGGTTTTAGAGAAAGGGGAGACTCTTGAGGACTGACTGGACAGGGATAACAGACTGGACTGACAAACTGGGGAAACACAAACCCCACAAAAGAACAAGGAATGGGAGATTATGGATTGGCAGTTGATACCAACTGCCACCACAGATCCACCGGGAGTCTGTGAAACTAACAAGTGAGTAGCCTGGGACCAAAGAATTATAAAAATACAGGTTTAATACCGACTATAAGGTTAAAGATGATGGGAGAGGTCACACAACCTAAAACACTAAGGATCAAACTCGGGGTTAGCAGTTGAAGATCTGGGAAATCCCTACACTATACTAAGCAGGCAGCTGAGACACAAGGGACAAATGGGATCTCACTGAGATGATTTGATGGTCTTGATCTGATGTAGTCCATGTATACTCCAAGAGCACAAGAACCAGCTGAATAACTCTTCAGAGAAAATCAGGGAGATTGACTTTGCTTGTCCACCAAGCAAGTCAGAAATCTCAACCTTTACTCTTTGATCCTGGCAGTTGTAAGGTCTCAGGTGTTGCTTTTAGATAAAACCCTTACCTTCCGTCTTAGAGTCAATACTGTGTAGAGTGGTAAGGGTAGGCAATGGGGGTCAAGTGACTTGCCCAGGGTCATACAGCTAGGAAATGTCTGAGGTCAGATTTGAACCTTGGACCTCCTCCATCTCTAGGTCTGGCTCTCAGTCCACTGTGCTACCCAGCTGCCCCCAACTGGTATATTTTTGAGCCATTGACTAAATCTATTAAATTTAGAAATTTTGTTCCTGGTTTACATCTTTGTCCTGAATAGGTTCGCAAAATAAACTATGTTATAATGTCCAGGAAATAGTACAGTTGTGAGTGAGCTACTTTCTTATAGCTGAGACATAGAAGAAAGACTTAGGAAGAACATATCCCAATCCAATGTTGGTTAATAGTTTAGGAGTGTAAGCAATGATGGAAGAAGACACAACTTTTGGACCTATAAGTCTTCTTGCACATTATTTCTGAGAAGAGATTGAGGCACCCAGACGGGAAAGTAATATATTCTTTGGCTGACTGCTAAAGGAAGGATAGCTGAGGACATTCTCATTGCTGAAAGGAATCAAAAACAGGCATTTACCCCTGCCCCCCTTCTATGTAAACATAAATGTCAATTATCATTACAGATAATAAGTAAACCCTCAAGAATCAGGGTTGTTTTATGCAAAAGACCTTGAGGCATCATTTTATTTGGGTTATTTCTTGCTAGAGACTTTCAATATATTTTTCTTTGTTTTCTTATCCATCATACTTTTAAGTACCAGGAACAATGTGGACTCTTCTAAAATGATGTAAGCACTGAATCACACTGGGAGGATCAGCACTATTAATGCTTAAGCCAGTGCATTCCACAATCCCAGGCACATCCAGCATTAGGAAGCTCTTTTACAGGTCAATGACTTTTCCATAGAGCTCTTGCTGGGAATCACTTAGAAAGTCCCCTCTATGAGACGCTTGGCCCAGTCAATGTGTCCTTAGCACCAGAGAGTTTCCAGGCAAACAGGGAAGGTAACACAAAAGAAGCTGGTTGTTCCTTAGTCTGCATTAATATCTCAGTATTTTCTGTCATGTTTTACTTAACAGTAATTTTACTACAAAATCACAAGTGGCTGTTGCATTTTGCTATATGGTGGGGAATCATTAATTTTATGGACTTTTCTAGATTCTTAAAAAAAAAATCCTTAGCTTCCATCTTAGAATCAATACTGGGTATTGGTTCTAAGGCAAAAGAGTGGTAAAGACTAGGCAATGGGGGTTAAGCGACTTATCCAGGGTCACACTGCTAGGAAGTATCTGAGGCTAGATTTGAACCTAGGACCTCCCTTCTCTAGGCCTGGCTTTCCATCCATTGAGCCACCCATCTCATCCCTCTAGATTTCCTTTTTTAAAGACAATTTGCAATCGAGCTTATTCTGAGTTTTCTTGAGGAAAAAATAGCATGGAACTGACATTTGTCAAAAAATGAATGTTATTGATAAATATAATTTCATTTGATCTTCACAGGGCTTCTAGCCAGCAATGGATCTGAGACAGATTGAAAACCCAAGTCTTGCTGATCCCAAGTTGAGCATTCTGTCCACTGTGTCCTTCTGCCCCATTCTCAAGTCAACACATAATGTTGTGGTCAGTTTTAAACAGTTATATGTTGATTCAGGAAGACTTTTTAAAAAAGTACTTAGTCATATTGCAGACTAATAGGTCAGGAGGAGTAAGTCTTCAGCTCTATACAAGGGTTTCTGAAAGCTTGGTTTTACGGTACCATTTCATCTCAGATATGAGGCTACACTGTCTACTAACAGCTTTGTTGATTTAGAAAACTATTGGGCTTACAGAATGTTATGTGCTTTGAATATTGATTGAAGCTGCCTTTTTGGAGAAAATGTTGACTGACCGAGGAGGACTTATGTTGGAATATTTCATATTATCCTGGTATTCATAATAAAACATGACCTTTCCACATGCTGCATAAAAAAAGATCCTAAATCTTGTATTCCTGGATTTTATCAAGACATTTGACAAGATCTCTATTGATATCCTAAAGGGGTAGGGATGTGGAATAAAGCCTAATTATCTGTGACATTTCATTGACTAGTTTTAAATAATTGAAGAAAATGTTCAATTTTAATTAGAATTTAGGAGGCATTTGGGTGACTCAGAGGATGGAGAGCCAGACCTAGAGACAGGAGGTTCTGGGTTCAAATGTGGCCTCAGACAGTTCCCAGCTGTGTGATCCTGGGCAAGTCACTTAATCCCCAGTACCTAGCCCTTAATGCTCTTCTGCCTTGGGACCATTACACAGCAGCGATTCTAAGACAGAAGGTAAGGGTTTAAAAAAAAAAAAAGTTAGTGACGATAAAGATGAAGGTTTTTTCCCTCCAGTCAGGATCACAGAACTCCTTTATCCACCATGCCCAGGTTTTCAGTCTTCATTGAAAAGGTGACCAGTTCTAGGGTGGAGGGAAGGCGCTTATCAGAAGCTCATTTAGGAGTCCTGAATTAGAGTGGAACCATGAGTGAGTTTGAGGACAGAACAGTAAGTGAAGTCCTATGAGTGAGGGAATAACACTCGCTGTCCCACCCAGCCTCTAGCCACATCAATGCTCTTCCCACTCCGCTGCATTTCTTCCCTGGAAACCTGCAGTATGTTCTCTTCCTCATAGAAATGACTGGCTGTACCTCCCATCATGAATAGAATCCTGAGTTCAGATTCAGTGATCTCTAAGGGCTCTTCTAACCCAGAATTTTCCTATGCTTCAACCACAGCTTCTGGTCCTGAAAATCTACATACGAATAGGGTGAAGCCGGAAGAACCCTTTGGGAAATGGGGTCCCACATAGGGGAAGTGAAGAGTCATCATTAAACAGCCCTCTCTGTGCTTTTGCAGTGCCCCTGCCAGCCCAGCACGCCCAGTCTTTGGGGTATACTTAGGTCGATTCCGGTCCGATGGCAGGCCTGAGGACAAGGACCCCCATCGGGCCTGGAGGGGTTTGGAGAAAATACCCTGGGGCGGTTCTGGCCTTCTGAGGGATACATAATGTGTTCAATTGAAAATTTTTTGGAACATAAACATTTCTTGTTTAGCCTATTGGTAGCTTATAAGAAAAAGAAAAGCTCAGAATGAGAACAGAAATGCCTCACTTCATCTTCATCTAGACTTCCAACTTTTCATTATAATTAAATAATTCAAAGTGATCTTTCTCTCCTCTAAACTTGGGAACCGCTTCATTTTTATGCCTTATTTGGCAAGTAATCACCGAAGTAAATGGTCAAACGACCACTTTTCAGTTAAATGACGACGGCGTGAAACTGCAGCTGTAAAATCACGTGACCATTGGCTCTGGTCACATGGTACACGTAATGACTGTCTCCAAACATTAGGCAAAGCCAGCTTAACTGTAGTAGCCAGGCACCCTGAGGCGGGGAGAGAGTGAAAATGCGCCAGGACAAGTTAAACCACCACCAGCTCCCCTTCTTTCTCCCCTAAGAGCCCTGGAATTTCCCCCCCCCGCCCCAGGCCATCCAGCTGCCATAGCCCTCACTGAGGGGTGACGCCCTTATGGACCCCGTCCACTTCGTCTCCGCCTCCTGCTACTAGGGTGGATGGAGGAATAAGCCCAGGAAGCCTGAGATTCTACACCACCGGGCTTCTTTCCCGCCCCTCCCCATCATCCCCATCACCTGCCACACACAGGGAAGGCCCGGCAGATGCAACCAGAATCCTGAGGGCGAGGCAGGCAGCTCAGAGCACTCCCTCACTCTGGAGCAGCATCTCCCTTTGGGCTCAGGGCATACAGCCCAAGACCCCCAACCCAGCCCCTCTGGCCCAGGGCCCCCCCCGCCATTGTCCTGAGAGTGTCCCCTCTGAAAATGCAGCCTGGCTCCTGATGACCCAGAAAAGAAAATTCAACCCCCGCCCAAAGCGTTTGGCCCTGTCAAATGGCTCAGCATCATAAACTGGTATTTTTATCATTGGAAATGACATAAATTAGACCTCATTTTGGACTCTGAGTCCATTACTTCTCTCTGAAGGTGGATAGCATTTTTTGGTCAAGGATTCTTTGGAATAGTCCCAGATCATTGCATTGGTCTGAGTAGCCAAGTCTTTCAGAGTCAGCCATTATCACAACATGGCTGTTACTGTGTACAGTGATCTCCCAGTTCTTCTCTCTTCACATTTCATCATATAGTTCTTACTGTGTTTTTCCAGAAGCCTTTCTCCTTGTCATTTTTTAAAACCCTCATCTTCTGTCTTAGAATTAATACTGTGTATTGGTTCCAAGGCAGAAGATGAGTAAGGGTTAGGCATTGGGGGTCAAGTGACTTGCCCAGGGTCACACAGCTGGGAAGTGTCTGAGGCCAGATTTGAACCTAGTAGCTCTGGTCTCTAGACCTGGCTCTCAATCCATTGAGCCACCCAGCTGTCCCCTCCTTGTTATTTCTTATAGCACAATAGTACTCCATCACAATTATATGTTGCAGCAATTATTAGGAGTTATTTTGCCCAAGTATATGATAATAAATATGATAATCTAGGTGAAATGGATGAATATTTACAAAACTATAAATTGCCTAGATTAACAAAAGAGGAAATAGAATACTGAAAAAATCCTGTTTCAGAAAAAGAAATTGAACAAGCCATCAATGAACTGCCCAGGAAAAAAAAATTCCAAAGCCAGATGGATTAACAAGTGAATTCTATCAAATATTTAAAGAAAAATCAATCCCAATATTAGATAAACTATTTGACAAAACAAAACAAAAAGTCATATGCTGTAACTTATTCTCCCAATTGATGAACATCCCTTCAATTTCCAATTCTATTCCACCATAGGAAGAATGGCTATAAATATTTTTTGGTATAGATAGGTCCTTTTTTCCCCCTTCTTTCATTTCTGTGGATATAGATCTAGTACTGGTATTGCTGGATCAAAGGATATAGCCTTTGGACATAGTTCCAAGAATGGTAGAATCAGTTCACTATTCCACCAACAGTTCATTAATGTTTTCTTGTTTTCTCTCATCCCCTCAACATTTGCCATTTCTGATAGATTTGAGGTGTTACAGAGGTTTTTATTCACCTTTCTCTATTCAGCAGTGATTAGAACATTTTTTCATATGACTATAGATAGCTCTGATTTCTTCTTCTGAAAACTCCCCCTTGACCCTTTGTTGGCTCTCCCACTCCAAATTTTGATTTGAAACATAATTTTATGTTTCATATGTTTGGAGGGGAATGTTGGGAGAATTCAGCTGCATTCTAGCTTGTGTACTTGGTTCTCCCCCCAATCCCCATTCTCTTTTTTATCTGATTTTTTGTTGTTTTATTTTGTTTTATATTACATGTAGCCAATATACCGGTTGGGGAAATGCAATTGAAAAGTCAATTTCTGTTTATATTTTATTTCAAGTATTCATCTAAAGAAGTATTTACCTCTGCAACCAAATATAACCTCTGGGACAGTTTTTAAATTCCTAGGAGCTTTCTGCTTCTATTTCTATATCTCACATGTACCCTTAAGCCGATGAGCAGAGATTTATATCTGTCAAATAGATTGTATCTTGGTGCAAAAAAAAATGGTCTTTTAGGAATTTGAAGAAGGAATATTTTTGCAATGAAGAAGTAGCTGTCTTCCAGAAGCTAATTTGTTCTTAAACTTGTAAAACTGAAATGTGAATGCCTTCCCTGAACTGAAATAAAGAATATTGTTTGGTGTAGGCAAATTGAAAAAATTTCATTTAGGAGTAGGTCAAAAGATTTAATTAAGTACTTTAAAAATTAATATTAGCTATTATAATTTGATCAACCCAAGGGAAATACATTTAGTAGAATTTGAAGGAGCAGATCTGGGTGAAGATGGGCAAAGGTGAGGAACTCTTACTCACCTAGCTCTTTCCCATAGTGAATGAATGCTGGATGTATAAACTGTGGACTAGAGTCAAGTCCCAGCCTTTACGACCCTAGACAAGTCATTTCATTTTTCGTGGCCCTAGTTTCTTTATCTTTAAGATCAGGGTTAGAATGACTCTCTTTTAGCCCTAAATCTCATGATTTTTTTCCTTTAAAAAAAACTTCCAAGGAAATCTCCCCTTAACCCATGATTTAGCTAGTCTGGGCCAGTGCCCAGGACCAAAACACAAAGAATAACTCACATTTATGTAACGTTTCAACAGACCTATAAGATAGGTATAATATAAATACTCTTATCCCTATATTTAATAAATGAGGAAATAAGGGCTTAGTGGCTAACTTGCCAATGGGTCAGAAAGCTTGGCCTTGAACATCTCCTGCTTATAAACCCAGTGTTGTCTTGAAGTATTCTGCCTCTGCTCTGATCTCTAAAACAAACAGAAGGAAAGACAGTCATTTTGCAAACCAGGGACTGTAGTCTCAGCCCTGGAACAGAACATGTGTTCCCTCTGCCTTGGGAAAAGGACATGTCACACTTGTGGCTATCAGGGTGGTATCCCACAGGGAACAGTGTTCTGCCAGGCTCCCAAATTCAGAAGTGCCTACAAAACAGAATCACAGAGTTGGAATAGACCTTAGAAACCATTAACAGAGATGCCCTTTTCTACATAGTTAAAAAGTGGTCTTCCAGCCTTTGATTGAAAATAACTATGGTGATACCTTGGGGGTTTATGGGCTTCCTCTCCTTGGCAGTCTTTAGGCAGAGGCTGAATGGCCATTTGTATATAATACAGTGGGGATCCTTTCTTGCATGAATTTCATCAGATGGCTGCTGAGATCTCCACTAACTTTCAGTGTTCTCTGATTCTGGATAACTCTATTGTTAGGAAATTTTTCTTGACATCAAGTCTAAATTTACTTCTTTCTCTCTTCCACTCACTGCTCCAAGTTCTGCCCTCTGGAGCCAAGGACAAGTTTAATTTTTCCCACATGACAACCCTTCAAATATTTAAAGTAGGGAAAGGAATAAGCATTTTTAAAGCACCCAGTTAATGCCAGGGATAGTGTCAAGTGTTTTACAATATTATCTGATCTCATTTAGTTAATGTAATTAATAATCTCGTAAATGATATTATTTGATCTCATTTAACTTAATGACAAATCTTGGTATATTCTCTCCTCAATTTTTTTTCCTAGGCTAAACATCCCTAATTTCTTTATGCTTAAAGTCATATGACAAGATCTTCTAGTCCTTCACCATCCTCATTGCTCTGTTTTTGATATTCTTACTTCCTTGAGGTCCCCTAAACTTAACCACTACCCTGAATTTGTTTAGGGAAGAGTAAAGTCTTGGATCCTATGCTTCTATTAAAGACACTTAAACACCTTTAGTACAATAAAATGACTAATATATACAACAGCTAGAAATGAGAGAATTCTTTCATACCTGTGGCTATTTTTATATAAGCACCAAGAGATTGGGGTTGAGGGCAACAAGGAAGGCATTTATATTCCAGGAGGTTGCACTTGAATGGAATCTTGATGCAAATGAGGAATCCAAAGAGGTTGAGGTGAAGAGGGAAGAGTGTCGCAGGCAT
Organism: Gracilinanus agilis; assembly: GCF_016433145.1. Lineage (NCBI taxonomy): Eukaryota > Metazoa > Chordata > Mammalia > Didelphimorphia > Didelphidae > Gracilinanus > Gracilinanus agilis. The sequence goes on along the minus strand of NC_058133.1, from coordinate 42,740,492 downwards.
GGGAATGGCCTATGTAAAGACTTGGAGATGAGAGATAGAATATTATGTCTGGGGAATAGCAAGTAAGTCACTTTGGCTGGAACATAAGAGTGTTTGAGGAAAAGTCCATAGTATTTGTAGAGTCTGACCACCTTATACTTGCTTTTAATTCAGCATTTATGTAAGCTGTAATTCAGGGTTTCTCCAAAATGCTGGGCTCACATGCATCTTTGTGAGATTTGATCTTGGGGGCTAATTCCCTCCCCCATCCTGTCCCAACCATTGGATGGTTTCTCTCTCTTTTTTTAACTGGCTACAACTGCTGTTAGTCCAGGAAAAATCTCCAGTTATGCACATGGTCAAACACCCTTTAGAGATTGCTAAAAGTCATTTCCCCTCAAGCTAGTGGTTCCACTGTGTGATTTAGACTCCTCCCAGAAGGAAAACATTTCTTTTGGGATTACCAAACAAATAATTTACTTTCCTCTGGACCTTTGCTGCCTAAGTAACTCATTGGTTTGTTTTCCTAGCAGGATATATACAGTCCTCTTCATTTTCTAAGGAGTACATTTCTTTCTCTCTTAAAGGTTTGTTCACCAAACCTGGAATTGCCCATGAGGCAATGCCTAGAACTGGTATTAGCAAGAAAAATCTATTCTCTGGTTGGAAGACTAGATTCTGAATTCATAATGCCTAAGGAATTAACAACCCTCTCTCTTCTGCTCAGATTTGGGGGTTCACAGACACTTTGACAACAACAAGCCACTGCATGAATGTCTTGTTTTGTTGGTTATGATCAATGATTGATTTGCATGAATGGTTTGTATGGCTACCAGGGATGAGAAAGAATCACAACGTCTTAGAATTGGAAGAGTCCCCTTGATTAAAATGGGCAGGTTCTGAAAAAAGGGCAAGTTTTGAAGAAAACAATGAATTCTTTAAACGTGGTTAAGTTTAAGATTTCTATCAGATTAATAATGAGCCTAGAGCTCAGGAGATAAACTGCAGCTGTATTTTCTTCCTGAAGTCATCTTCATAGATATAAATAATGAGACCATAAGGTTATCAAGAAAAAAGTTACAGTCAGAACAGGGCATAGGCAGTACCCACAAGTGCGTATATGATATAGATGTGGAACCAGCCATAGAGACTAAACAGGAGCTGTCAAGCCCTAGTGACATGAATGCCTGTGGTGATGACACCAAGACTGATAAAATACAAGGGAAAACATAACTCAGGAAAGATAGTTGGACTTTCATGTCAAAAAAAAATTATACATGGCATTGAAATTTTCCATTGCACTAACCTGTGTATTGTATTCTAGTAACTGAGTTAATTGTTTTAAGTACCAGTACAGTGTAAATGGTTATTGACCTTAAGGCAAGTAATCAGGCTGCCCTGTTAGCACATTTCTAATGACTAGGAAGATTTGAGGTCTTTCTCAATTTTAATTAGATTGTTAAAGCCATGCCATTTTATTCTCTTGCTTTTCTTTTTTTAATTGATCCTTTTACTCCAAGGGATGATTCTTTATTGAAATGATAACTTCCCATTTAATGTGTTTGGAATTGACTCATCTTGAAACAGAGATTTTTTTCTCTTAGCAAATTACTGAGCAGTGAAAAAAGGAAGGGCACAAAATATAAATATGCCTAACCCCTTTTGAACATGGGGGAAAGTAAGAAGAGAGAAACATTTTAAGTCCTAATATAGATGTTTGGAAAACACTGCAAATCTCAGTATTTCAATTAGAAGTTGCTACTTGTGAAAATGGAAGGAAATTGCTCATCCATTCAGTTACTGTGAAAAGCAAAAGTCCTATTATAAATTTTCATGAAATTTATAAAACCTTATGACAGCCTTTCATAACAAGCTTTTTAGTATCCCAGGAAGATTTGGGGAAATGCTTACTGTTTTCCTAGGAGTGTTTTCCATTTCCTTTAAATGTATCACAAACAAGTCATAACAATCCTTTCTCTTGGGAATGGTGGTGAATTAAGGCAAGGTTTTAACATTGACATGGCCAGCTCAGCTTATTTTTACTGCCAAAATATTCAGTAAGAGACATCTAGCCATGTTGTGAGCTATGTGAGTTGCTGAGCTAGTTCAGTAAGACAGTACTTCTCAAGTACACAGGGAATCCTTAAATAAAGGGCATTAAAGTAAATAATGCACGCATAGCATTTAGTAGCCAACAGGGCCTGGTTTGCATAGACAAAAACGGCCTGCTTCTTGATTGATGGTATCCATTACAGTGAGATTGTGTTTGTTCTAGACAACAAATCAGTAATTATGTGTACAGTCAAATAATTTATAGATTTTAGTTCGTTAGAGTTGTCAGGAAAAATAAATTCCGAGTGAGTTCACATTTTTATTTTATTTTATTGATCTGTTCCATGAAGAAATTATTAATTCACATTACTTTTTATTCCTACTAACTATGCTTACAAAGTCATGTTGGCAGGAGATAAAATGAAATTAGATCACATATATTCAACTTTGATTTATCTAGAGATTATCATGAAAATGCAATTCCCCCAGAGTTATGCCCCTTGATACTCTTGTCTCTGTCACTCTGCATATTCTTGTTAGCATTTTCATCATTCCTATGACTTTAGTTATCATTTCTATTCAGATGATTCCCCTATATGTTTATATGTATATATTTAGACTTTTGCGTGGATGGCTTTATATATGTGAATATATAGCCATTCTTCATTCTCCCTAGGGCTCCATTCACATATTTCCACCCACTCCCACCTGGATGACTACCACAAACTCAAAATATCCAAAAGTGAATTTATCATCTTCCCCTCAAAATACTCCAATTTCCTTCGGGATCACTGTTATTTTCTCAGTCACCTAGGTTCAGGACCATCAGGTCATCTTTGACTCTTTTTTCTCCTCCTCACACTCCAAGTTACAAAATCCCATTGTTTCCACCTCTGTCTCCTTTCCTTTCTGTTCCTTCTATTTTGCCTCCTTTCTGTTCCTTCTACTGCCACAAACCACAGAATTTCATAGTTAGAGGGAACATCAGAAGCCATCTGTTCCAACATGTGACTGAAGGGATATCATTTACCAGATCCTGCAGCATGGTTTGAATATCATGGTGAACTCAGTACCTCATGAAACAGTTAATAAACATTTGTTTGACTCCTACCATGTACTAGGCAGAGGAAACCTGCATCATACTTTTGTGTAGTTTTGATTTTTTTTTTTTTTAGGATTTTAGACTTTCTTTACATTGAATCATGCCTAGCTCCCTGGATTATTTATTCATTGTTTCTAGTTCTTGGGGATGAGGAGAATAGTCTAAATTCTAGTTCAGACTCCTTTGTATCTTCTCATGTAGGCTATTCTAATGCCTCCACCACTAGCTTCTTTGCCTCCTCTCCAGTCCATCCCTTCTTTATACTACTTTTCAGGATATTTTAACTACTGTAATAATGCCATTCCTTTACTCCAAGTGCTGTCCAATGGACCCTTTGGGTAGTCTAAAGAAGCCTGTGGAACCTCTTTAGAATAGTGTTTTTAAATGTATCAAATAAAATATTAGAATTACCAAGGAAACTGATTATATTAAAATAAAGATTTAATGATTTTTATTCCTTATCCATGTTCACAGATTATTCCATCCAGCCCTGTCTCATGTTTATTCATAGATTTCAGGTTAACATTCTTTGTTCTTCTCTGATATTTTGAATGGTTCTTCATTTCCTCCTAAATATACTTCTATTCCTGGTGTTCCAGGCCATCTACAATATAATTCAGACTATGTTCCCAATCTTAATGCTGTTTTCACCTTTCTGACATAGTCTACATTCTTGACAAATTGAAATTCCCTTTTTCTATCTTATGTTCACATCACCTCCTCCCTTTCCCAGTCTATCTCCTACTAATTCTCCATCCTTCAGGGACAGAATCATATGCTTCCTCCTTTATGAAGACTTCCTTGTCCACCCCTTCCCCTCAGATTTCTCTTAGTTCTTTCCCTTGGATTTCAACTTTGAAATTAACTGATTTTCCCTGGTGTCATAGTTGTTTTTGTGTTGGATTTCTTCCCAATAGCTTGTGAGCTCATTGCACTTAGGACCTAGGTCTTAACAATATTTGCTCCTCCCCCCAACAGTACCAGGAAAAATTACCTGGCATTTGTCCAACTGGATTGACTATTGAGTGACCTAAAGTATATCATAAGATGCCAGATCCAGAACTAGAAGCCAGATTAGGGGCTAAGGTATTTCAGTCCCTTCAATTTGCAGATCTTAAAGAGCCCTGTTCATTCAGACAACAAGGATTTATTAATTGCCCACCATGTGCCAGCTGTTCATATTATTGGCTTAATTAGGCCCTCTTGAGTAAGTCACTTAGCTTCTCTGAGAATCATTTTCTTCATTTGTAAAATAGGGTCTTGGAAGAGATAAACTATAAGGCTTCTTCCAGCTCAAATTTATGATTGTATCTGTCATTCAACCTGTTGGCATTTGACTCACTGGTGGCTCATTTGGGTTACTTCATTATGATGACATTTATTGTTCATATATTTAAGAAGTCTACCTTTTTTCTAGATTTCTTGGGGATTTTTCTAAAGCTCACAGTTGAAAAGCTAATTAAGGAGAATGCAAAGTTTAGTGGGGTTTGTTTTTTTTTTTTTAGTAGTCAAAGAAGTAGATCTAGAGATCCTAACCAAAGAAGCATTTTCTTAGGGTATTTTGCCTCTGACAGACAGACAGACAGACAGGGAGATCTAACAAGCTCTATTGAACAAGAAAATCATGAAGACAAAATAAAGATAGTTTGAAAATATCAAAGGACTCTCATACATAAAAGAAGTTTGACTTGTTCTTCTTGGTTTCATAAGGGACCAAGCAGAAATTGAAGCTGTGGAGGCAGATTTTTTTTTATAACAGTAATATACCTGTGGTTGTATTAATATCCTTGGAGATCAAATGGATGTTGGATGACAAGTATTGGTAGAAGTGATTCCTCCTACTCATGTATGGATTGGTATTAGTAATAGTCTTCCTCTAATTCTCCTTCCAGTTCTGATTTGGTTGATTGGGAAGCTGGACAGTATTTCTCCTCTGCGTTAAATCTTTAATGAGGCTTAATTATTTAATTTGAAATATTGTAATTGCCTAGAACTAAAGTCAGGGTAGCATTCAAGTAGGAGTAGCATAGTTTCCAAGACCAAATATAGATTCCACTTACTCTCATAATCAAAAGTTCTCTGTAAAAGTGTTCTAGCATCTGGCATATGGAAGATACTGAATAAATTGACACTTGTTGATTGATTCCAAGTGAAAACTGCATTTATTTGTGAAATATCCTTTTGAAATCCAAAGAAACTGATGGTCCTTGTTTAGAATTTGCATCTATATATTAACTATTGTATATCTCTTATCCCTGGAGAGGACCCAAGTTTACAGGGTTCAAACATTCAGATGCCAGAGGATTTTGCTGTGACAGTAGAGGGCAGCAGAGACTGTGTTGGGGCCCCAGATTGCTACATTTTACCTTAGGGAGAGAATAGGGTTCTACTGTACCCCTGGGAAAGGCAAGTGAGATGCATGCAAGGCATAAGCAAAGGGATACATCTGAGACCAGGATTCACAGATGGGGAATAAAGGTTGGATGCAGACAAGAGATAAATAGCTAGGGAAAGAATTGGAATCAAAGTGGGTCAACCATGAAGAGCAACACAATAACGGGTCACAGGTTAATTTAAGAGTTAGAGGGCTTTTCAGTGTGAGAAGCTGGTGGCCTTGCTAAGTATCATTTTCAAAATGGTCCTTTTGTGCCAGCCTTTTATAGCTGGTTAAGATCTAGCATCAGATTGGTAGATGATGTGTAGATTCTAATCTCTTTGAGGACAGGCGTTTAATTTGCATCTCTTGTACAACAAAGGTCTCTGGGAAGACTGGATATTCTGTCATTGTTACTGTTTCATGTGCTGCGGTAATTAAACACTATGAAATAATTATATGATCTAGTGCTGAAAAGGACTTCAGAGCTCCCATAGTCCAATGTCAACATTTTGGAAAATGAGAAGACCAAGTTTAGTAAATTGGTTTGGCCACAGTCAGACAAGTAGCAAATAGTGGAATTTTAAGCCCTGTCTTTTGCTGATAAATGTGTTATTCTTTCCATAATACCATTCTGAAGGGATAAAACTGAATTCTGCATATCAGCTAAATTTGCCTGCTTTATATTTTCTTTGTTTTTGTATCATTTCATATCTGTGTGGAAAGAAGTATATGTCATGCATAAGGAACCTCCCCAATAGGAGCATCTAGTTATATAATTTGTGATTTTCTTTGTTTAACTTGTAGTTTAGGCTGCTTTCAGCTCAATTTGGATTATTGATAATTTTTGTCATAGGATAATTCTCATAATGTTACCAACCCTTTAAATTGTATGGAAACTGGAAATAGTTAAATCTGTGTATTTTACAACTTCCTTTTATTGGGTTTCTAGAAAAAATAGTTGTATCTTATAATGCTATAGTAAAACCAATTATTTTTTCTTGTACATTTTACATCCCTTCCCACCCCCTTCAAATGCTTCACCTGCAGATGCTTACTAGGTTGGTTGAAAAACAGCTTTATGTAGTAGAGATATAATAAAAACACTGAATTTTCTTCGTGTATACCATCTCTTTCCAAAGGGAAAAACTGCCCTTAAGTCATTTATCATTCTACAAAGGAATTGACAGTGTTTACTCTGTAGTGTTGAGCTGTGCAGGGAAATTAAGATGCTTTGTTTTAAGTCTTATCACTCTAAAGACTTTAAAAATATGTTTTAGTGATGTTTTTTTGTTTTTAAAAGATCAGTCATTTCATACATATCTTCTAAATTGAAACCACCTTTGGGACAATGAAAAACAATTAAGTAAAAACATCTGCTATGGAGACCACATCTGACAGTATACTTTAGGCAATATTCTTCCCTAGTAGTCTTCCCCCTTCTTACTCAGATGGTGGATTGGGTTGGGGACTGGTATGCTTTTCTTGGACTTATATTGATTTTTCAATTACTTATAATTTAACTTTTCATTTTCATTTACTCTGTTGTGGTCATTGTTTAGAATTCTTTTGGCTTGGCTTATTTCACTTTTTCAGTTCATATAAATCTCCTATTTCTCTAAATTGCTTTTATTTGTTAATTGATATGCCATAAGTTTTTTTAGTCATTACCCGGTGTGAAAAAACTTAGTCTTTTTCCAGTTCTTTGCAACTACAGAGTGCTACATCAAATATTTCATTTTATGTAGAGTTTTGTTTTTATTTTTGACTAAAATGCTATTGCATAAGCTTTTTTGAAGGAGTACCCTATCAGTAAGCTATTTTGAGTGAGCTTAATATAGATATAATATATATTTACAAATTAGGTACATATACTACTGTGTTTAATAATCATATACTTTATTTATAACATTTACCTCCCGCCCAATGAAAATTTCAGAAGGATGAGTTAGAGCCAAGAGAGAACCAGTGGTCTTTATTGGATTAAGGAGTGACTTGGTTAGTCCCATGCTTTAGCCTAACCACATTGACAGTGGTGTGGAAAATAGTTTGGGGAGAGAGGAGGCTTTAGGAAAAGAGACCAAGTAGGAAGCTTTTACAGTTTTTTTATGAGAGGGGTGATGAGGGCTAGAATTTAGAGCTGGCACTCTAGGAGTAGATGTTGTACAGATTTAAATGATAAGATTTGACAGCTTGGATATGTGAGGCAAGGGAGATGACCCTGAGGTTGTAAGCGTGTGACTGGTAGGATAGCAGTAGCCTTGAGAGTAACACCAAAAGTGGGAAGTGGTGGTAGGTTCAAGGGGAAAGATAAAATAATGAGCTCTGCTGTAAAGATCACAAACCAGTCATGTCTGCTCATTCTGTGAACCTTCTTCTTTCTCAATCAGAAAAAAATATTAGACACTTATTGTTCTTTGCCCTGGAGCCCACCCTCCTAAGATCGCGTTGTCATGCTGGAAGCAACACATCTATTCCAATGGCACCTGCACCAATGCTGTACCTTGGTAGCTCTAAAGAGTTTAACTGTCTTGAGGGATGGATATCCTTCATGATAAGAAGGAAGGACTTGGGAGCTTCCATAGCAGAAGAAAAGAACAAAGTGAAGGAATTTTAGAGGATAAGGGTAGAAATGGTCATATTGAAGATGAGCCTCATAATTGGCTCTTTTGGGGATTGTGGGCTGCATCTCATCTCCTTGCCCTCCAATGGGTTGAACTTTGGAGTTATACTATATCTGGCCTCTATTTTAGAAATCATTATTCTAAATAATTTTACTTTTTACCTCTTTTGTACTATATTTAATAAGTATTAATAATTTTAAAGTACTTTTTATATTTAAATGATTTTTATTATTAAGAATTTTACAAAAAGAAACCATAGGATGTTTATAGCCAAAAATGATGTCATAGGTCTATGTTTCTCACTATATAATATTTTGCAAATATTTGCCTGTTTGTATATGCAGGCTCTCTCTCTCTCTCTCTCTCTCTCTCTCTCTCTCTCTCTCTCTCTCTCTCTCTCTCTCTCTCTCTCTTTATTTTTCTCTCGCCAAAAAAAAAAAAAAAACAACTCTAAGTATATAAGGAAGACAATTTTAAATAAGCCACTTCAGGTCATATACAATTTAAATTTGTAATTCTTATAATTATTTTTAAACTTAGCGGTCCCTCAGAGACTATCCCTCCCAATACAGGCACTTAGAGCTTCCCTGGAGCATGACAACTATAGGTTCAAGGTACTTTATCGATCTATATTCTTAATACTAATTTATGAGTCCCCACTGGTGTGTTCACCTTTACAAGTCGCACAGTTAACACAGCTTAAAGCAAAGGCATTTATTAAAATGGGGATAATGTGAATAGCAGTAACAAAGCATTAGCCACATAAACCTAGGGTAGATTCTCTCACAGATATATACAGCATCTATGGGAAGAGCAAACATACACATTGAATGTGTTTGTAGGACTAAAGAGCTGACCAAAGCATCTCCCACCTCTGATACTTTGGGATCCCAAAGTCTGTTCTTCTTTAGTGGTATCTTTATGCTGTTCCTTCTGGGTTTGCCTCATCTCTGAAGTCCAACTTGACCTTCCATTTGGAGTCTTAGTGCTTACTTTCTGCTGAATAGAAAAAGGCAAGGAGAGAGAATGTTGGAGAACGAGGGTAGACAGGATTTTGTTGAAGACCACAAATGGTCTTTTTTTGGTGGTCATTGTCCCTCTATCTACACAAATCATTCTGATATGAATACAAAATGACATTAAAAAAAGAATGATGATACCCTTAGATATATAATGGCAACATTTAAAAATGAATTCTATAGTGATTCCCAAATGAGAATATCAAAAAAGTATAATTTTTTAGGAAAAACATTATTTAAATTGAATCTTTCTTGCTAATGACTTAAATCAGTTTGATTTAATTAAATTCACTATATGTTAAACTTCAGTCATTCCAAGGGTTGATCTAAAATATTCTCCAAGGTAACCAGAACTTATGTGAAATGCCTATAAAGTAGTTAGATCCATAAAGCATACATATCATTATTTTGTAGTCATACCACATGTCCCAGGACCAAAACCAAATACATGACTCGTTAAAAGGTTGAGTCCATTAGTAGATGGCTCAACTTCAGAAGTAGAAAATTAAATTGTACCCAGCACTTAAGCTGAAATGAAGACTGATTGCTCTTGCCATACTTTTGACAAAGCATTTATGCTATGTAATATTTTGAAATAGCAGCTGAGCCAAAGTTGACATGTGAATGCCTTATTTAATTGAATTTACACTGCTCTGTTATCCGAAAGCTGTAAAACACTTCTTCAGTGAACTTCCCAAAAGCAGTGACAAATAACCTTTTAGCCTATCTCATAAATTAGTGTTTTGACATTTTCCTTGAAGAAGATATATAGGTGAATTTAATAGGCTTAAAATACAGAATGAAGTTCATAGCATTTTAAATCAATTTAATGAGTTTGTATTTAACTACAAGTATTTTTAGTTGTATTTTTTTTGAGAAGCAACTTACTTCTGTGTCAGGAAGATCTGAGTTCAAGTCCCACCTTCTTGGAGAAGCCATTTGGCTTCCAAATGTTCGAGGGAACAATCTAGGACAATAAGTGGTTTACCAGTTGCAGATCTGCATTGGTTAGGGAATTTTCCTTAGCTAAAATTCTTGATACAAATGAAATCACTGCTCTGGACCATTCCTAAAATGTACACTTATACAACTAGTATAAGAAAAATAACTTTACAAAGATCCAAATCAGTTTGAAAATATTTAAATTCCACTTAAGTACTACTCTGTACTGGGCACTGTGGTAGGCACTGGAGATGCAGCCAAAAAATTAGCTAGTGCCCTCAAAGATGAGAGAGCCTGCATATACATACAGGCACATGCAAGCATGTGTGTGCATGAAAAACACAAGGTGACCTTGGAGGGGAAGGAAGCATTAAGATCTGGCTGGGCTGCCAGGAAAGACCTCCTAATGTAGAAGGTGGGGTTTGGATCCTAGGAGACAGGAGAGAGGAAGGAACACATCCCAGGCATAGTGTAGAACAAGTTCAAAGGCATGGAAATGGGAGACAGCATGTGGTGAAAATCCTATATTGCCTGACTTATAAGGAGCATTTAGAATTGAAGGAGAATGACGTGTACTTTTTAACATTTAGGTCAGATACACTTTGGTGGGTAGAGGGTCCAGGAACTGATCACATGGGTACTTCTTCCACCCATCCAGAATGCAGCCTTCCATCACTCAGGAGATGGTCTTTGAAAATTGACAAAAAATGACTTCCTGGTCCCATCTGTAGATGACCCTCTCTGATCTTGTGCTCAAACAGTCAAGCCCATCTTCATACTTGAATTTCTTTTAGTCAATAAGTCTTCAGACTGAACTGAAATTATACAGCTTTCAGAAATTTCAAATCACCTCCATTCTAAGAGAAGACATCAAAGTGTAAGACTTCAGTGAAGAATTAATTAAAATTGTAAGATACAATTCAAGTAAGGAAAAGTAGTAGAAATGTAAAATTCTATTATGTGTTAATAATGTACATTCAGATGAAAGAAAATAGGGGATAGGTTTGAAAAGGCAACTATTAAAGTATTGTTAGATTTGTGTTGGTGTTCTGTTTTGGACTTTGATATGTTAGAGTGTATTTTCTAGATAGATTGCCAAATTATTTTTCCTGCTACCTCTCAAAAAGGTGTAGAGATCCTTAACCTGGGATTGGTTTCCTTTGTAATCCTATGTATTTAATTATATGAATTTAAAAGCATTCTTCTGAGAAATGGCACATATATTTCACCAGACTTTCAAAGAGGGGATATGCAACACAAAAAAGGTTAAGAACCCCTGATAAAAGGAAGGGGGAATGGATGGAAAATGAAATGGTTCCTGAGAGAGAAGAGGAAGGATGGTACTTGCAGCCATGCCTATAAAGGCTCTGTTACAAAGCTCTAAAGTGGCCTCTATTTTTGATACCTTCATTCAGGTATATACCATGTAGATATATTAATGGGGGTGCTAGTTATATCAGTAATTTTAAAATATGGCAAGTGTTTCTTTTTACCAGGGGGAAAAAAAGAGTTGAAGAATGCTTTTTGCCCAGGCGACAATATATAATTACCTAGACAGCCTTTAGAGCTCATATTTCTGTGTGTGTGTGCATGTGAGGGGGTGTGTGTGCATGTATGTGTGTGTGTGCTCACATGCAAAAGGTGTGCATGTTGGGCCAAGTGGCTGATGAATCAGACCCACCTGAGTTGAAGAGAAATGACTCCTCACTTCTCCCAGAAACAAAGGCCCATCATTTAATATACAGAACATTCTTCTGATAATATTCTAGGACTGTAAATCATGGAACAAAAGAATTGAGGTGAAAGAGCAATGGAAAGTCATATAGGAAACTGCAACACAATTACAAATAAGGCATTATGAAGGGGGAGAATAAAGTATGTCATCAAAATAATATCTGATCAAAGAAAGAGATAGGCTGTTTATATGCTGAGAGTGAGTGATCGTGGATAGAGGTCTACCTGCTCCAGTTGTGCCCTTAAAATGCAGAGAGAACACAAGGAGCTTAGAAGTACTTGCCGATTGATTGGTTAGCATCCCCAGTGCAATGAGTGGACCCTCTCGTGTCAGACCTTCAGATGGAGATGGATTAGAGTCTCAGAGGGTGGGCATTCATGGATAGATTATGTTCTGGGTTGATGGAGGGACTATTTGATTTAAATAGGAAGTTGTGTTTCAGAGCAAGGATTCTGCAGGCTAACAATTGCTACCTTTCACTCTGCTTATGATTAAGGCAGAAGATAACAGAATTTTTTGTTAGATCTTTGAAAATACCATATGTTTTCTTGGTTTCTATCCGAACTGCCACCTACACATTATATAACATTCTGGATGAGAAAGTATCAGAGAAAAGTTAGTTTTATTGGTGAGCTTTTGGGGAGGATAGAAGGTAATTTATAAAGCATCACCATACTTCCTACTTTGCCAGTGTGGGGGCTCTATCCAAGATTCTTTACATTCTAGGAAACAGTCATTGTGAGCCCCCACAGATCTTTTTCTCCCATTCCTAAATCATATTTTGATGGTCTGCCTATGATTAGGAACCCTCTCATTGTAGCTAGTCAGCTAAATCCTCACATGATAGGAATATGGCTTGTGGCCAGACCTATACTTGAAGCTTTTCTAGTATAATAATATTTGTCATACTTTCAGGGTGAACCCAGCTTACCTTTATACCCCAATGGAACTTTGGTATAGGACTTTAATAAATCTGTCTCATTATTACCCTTCACATTCCCTGGTCCATTGGAAAGATCACTGGATGTGATGCAGGAAGTCCTGGGTGAAAATCTGAGCTTTGCCCTTTATTACTTTAGATCCATCCTAACTCTTAAGTTTCCAATCTTTTGAACCATTAAAGAGAACTGGCTCTGTTGTTAAAGGAAGGCCCTTCACTTGTTCCTTTAACTTCTATATGCCTGCTTCCAAAAAGCTCCCTGACAGTCAGAAGCCATTAGAGAAATGTAGAGCAAACTGCAAAGAAATGACATTAACTTGATGTTTTAAATTTTCATACCTCAAATGAGGCATTGTTGGAAATAGCCTAAAACCGGAAACTGCTTTCCATGATCACTTAAATAAAAATTGGAAATATCTTGTAGTACCAAAGCTTTTAAACTAAGATTCTTATGTTAATTTAAAACATTATAAGAATTCAGAATAGATTTTTACCATAATTTTACACACATTTTAATTTTTCTTTTTATTATCAAATTGTTATTTTCATGATGAGCCCCTGTCCATTTAGACATAGCTAGCTACATTATGTGTTTTGGGTTACATTCTCCATATGTTAACCCGAATCTCCTTTCTGTTTCATATTTTGTCATTATAGAGTTGTAAATGTGGTAGCTGAGATCTGATGGATAATTTTCAGAGAAATGGACTGATTTCTGCATTTTTTATGTGCATCTTAATGAAAGTACTTTGCTTGGCCATGATCAAAATGGAGATATATTTACATAATGTTAAGCATTTGTTCCTAGCATTTGGAAAAGGGCAGTACTTAAATTTAATTTTTAGTGGGTACATGTATCTGTCACACAAATTTAGCAACCAACTGCTTGAAGTACAAATCATTGTACCCTGGAAATTGTCAAGGTTAATTATAATTTGTGTTGCCTTTTTTTTTCTTTAAGCATACCTTATGGCACATATTAATATATTTAGTAGTACTGTTTCATTTGCGGACTATTTATATTTAGCATGACAAAAAAAGTTTCACTGTTTTCTTTGTTAGGCCATTCATTTTCTGCATCTGGTTTGGATATTGGTTAGTTTATTTTTAATTTTTTGCATATTTATGGTTCTTGTTTGGGCTAAAATCAGCAAGATTTAGAGAGGTAGAAAATTCCAGAGTACAATGTATATATTTCACACACATACGTGTTTTGATTTTGGAGGGGGACTGGATTTTATTGAAATGTTAATTTAAACTATTGTGGAAGTATTATTAAATTTATTAACAATACTGATTTTCTGTATCTTCATTGGTGATAGAGATTAGGACAACCTCCTTCCAGACACAGGACTACCAGAAATTTACTTCAATCTTCTACTCCCAGTGTTCAACCCTCTGTGTATTGTATTGCAGTATCCATCCATCCATCCATCCATGCATCCAACAAAAATCTATTTATCTACCTATCTATTTATCTATCTGTCTGTCTAAAATGTTGCATTACCATCTTCATCTCATTCCTGATGCCCCCTCACTTATCACTGCAGAAAGTTAGTTTTGTCCTTCCACAACTTTTTATATTGTGTTTATGTGTGTTCCTCAACAGACTCTACTTTGATACACACACACACACACACACACACACACACACACATATATATATTTATATATATATATATGTATACATATATATATATATATACATGCATACATACACACACAGTAAGAAAAATAAATTCTTTTTAAATTAGAAAGGTTTTGATTGGGAGAGCACTAATGACTAGGAACTAAGCACTAAGAGAATCTAAGAGGCAGAGGTGAGCCATGGGAGCATTTCAAGCATTTGGGAACAATGAGTTCCAAGGCATGAATGTGGGAGTTGGAAGATGTGATATCTTGTACAGTGAATAGAAAGTAGGCATAATATGGCTGAAACTCAAAGTGAGCAGTGGGAGTAATCTGAAATCAGTAGAGAAACAGGTTGGAGTCAGTGTGAGTGGCATTAAATGTCAGTAAAAGGGTTTGAATTTTATCTTATGTCAAAGGGAGCCATTGAAGATTCTTGAGCAGGGCAGTGTTTTATTTAGAATGATTAATTTGGCATTTCTATGGTGAATGGACTAGATAAGAACAAAGTTGGGAGTAGAAAGACTAATTAAGCAATTACATCTGTCCATGTAGAATATAAGGACCTAGATGAGGATGAGTGGAGAGTGGAGGGCAAATATGAAAGATTTGTGGATGTAGTAGAATGTATTGGTAAGACTTATTAGCAAATGCTTAAATATAAGTATAAGGAGAGTAAAGTATCATGGATGACTGAGGCTACACTGAGTGATGAAAAGGGTATTTATGTCCTCAGCAAAAATAGAAAAGTTAGAAGGAATGAATTTATGGAGGAAAGACAAGGAATATATCTGAACTTTGGGTTTGAGATGCTGATAGAGCATTCCAGGTGGAGCATTTACCAGCTGATAGTGACCTTAAATCCAGGAAAGATATTTTAAAAATGTGGGAGTTATATGAATAAAGATCATGGTTAACCTTATGGGAGCTGATGAGATCATCTAGAAAGAGGAAACAAGATGGCCCCGGGGCAAAGCCATGATGTTGTACACTTATGTTTGTGGGAGGGATGTAGATAATGAGCCAGCAAAGCCATGATCATAGAGGTAAGAGAAAACTAAGAGGACAATGTCATGGATATCTAGGATAGAGAGAATTTGGGAAAAGTGAATGTTCAGGGGCTACAGAAATGCAGTCAAGAAAAGAATGACTGAGAAAAGGCTATTGGATACTAAGTAAGAGATCATTGGTAACCTTGAAAAGGACAATTTCATTTGTGTATTAGGATCAGAAACATGATTGCAAAAGGTTCAGATGACTTGGAGATGAAGAACTGGAAATAGTGAGCTTTCTTTTTCTTCTGAGGGAAGGAACTGAAAGGGAAGATCAATAAAGTGTGATAGCTTGAGGGAGAAAGAAGAGCCAGACAATTTGCTTAAGCATAGGGAGGGTCTGGCCATGTTTGTAGACAACCAAAAAGAAGTTAAAGAGAGGTTTAGAAGTAAAATGAGTAAGAGTGAGTTCTGAGAGCAAGCTTCCAGAGAAGGGAAGGAGGAGGGTGGGAATCAGAGGCAGAAATAGTGGGTGGGCCTTGGATAAGGGAAAGGCTACTCTTCCTCTAGGACTGGAGTGAGAATGATGATGGAAGACTTCGAGTAATAGAATGGGAAAGAAGAGGGATGATGCCAGCGATGCCAACAGAAGCCAGGGCATTTGAGGGGATGTCAGCATTCCCATGTAAAAGTACAGCCCTTGGGTTGGAGAGAAAGGAACTCCTTTGGGAAGGAATGATAATGACATGGAAACCAGTATTTAAGTACCTCCGGGATCTGAAAAGGAGAACATATTTGGATTGAATGAATTTAAGAGAAAAAAAAATGGTAGAGTTGAAATTTCCTTAAAGAGCCAGTAATGTGCTTTTAAAAATTCTCTGAGTATCCTAAGATGCATTATCTTCTGAGTAGATCTCTGTGACTGAGAAGATGTTAGAAATATGGGAGGAATAGGTTGGATATGAAGGGCAATTTGTTAATAGCTGCATAGTAGTTCCAGAAGGGTCCAATATAAGGAGAAGGCAGAGGCATAGGCTAAGGTGAATGGAATCAGAAAGTGGTAGCAAGGGAAAAGAGTTCTTCTAGCCCCAGCTCAGATTCAATTTGTGGGATGAGAAGGGAATGACCAGATGGTTCTATTCTTTATGCAGGTGACTCCAAAATCTGCCCTTAATTTGTTCAGATTTATATGATGTTTTGCATATTTTGTAGACAGCAAAACAGGCTAAGAGAAGTAAGTTACATGACTTGTTCATGGCCACTAAGGCTCTGAGGTAGAATTTGAACTCAGCCTTTCCTGATCCTGTATCCAATCTCCTATTCACTCTAGCACTCCTGCTTTTCTAACCACTTACTGCATACCATCTCTACCTGAATAACCTATTTTTTTTATTAAACCCTTAACTTCTGTGTATTGGCTCCTAGGTGGAAGAGTGGTAAGGGTGGGCAATGGGGGTCAAGTGACTTGCCCAGGGTCACACAGCTGGAAAGTGTCTGAGGCCGGATTTGAACCTAGGACCTCCCATCTCTAGGCCTGGCTCTCAATCCACTGAGCTACCCAGCTGCCCCCTGAATAACCTATTGATCCCTCAGATTCCCAAGTCTAAAATGATGCTTTGTCTTTTTCTCTAAATATACCCCATCTCCACATTTCCCTGTCGTGTTGTGTGCACTACAGTCTCCATTCAACCTATTTAGTTATTTCAGAGTCACCTTTGCTTCTTACTTTCCTTCACCTATGTCTTGTCCATCTCAATGCCTCTTGTCATCCTCTTCTCTCTCAAACAAGAATAAGTCACATTTGTATGGCATTTATAAAGTGACTTTCCACACCCTCCAAAATGAATAACCTTATTCAGACACAAGGCAGACTGCCATCGTCCTGTTCAGAAACTTTCATGGACTCCCTAGTTTCTTTAGGATAAAATATAAACTCTTTTTATCTGGCAATGAAAATCCTTCTTAGTCTGGCTCCAGCCTATGTTTGTCACTTTATTTCACATCTTTCTCCCTTTACACGTTCTACATTCAAAGCAAACTTCACTTCTAGCTGTTCCCAGAACTTGACAGGCCATCTCAGGCCTCCATTCATGTATTCATTCATTCACACAAGCTGTTCCCCATGACAAGAATGTACTCTTTACTCAGCTCTACCTCAGATTCCTCTTCCTTTAAGGCTCTACTCAGATGCCACCTCCTCTGTGAAGCCTCCCCTAGTTGTTAATGTTATTTCCCCTTATTTTATATTCTTGGCTTTCCTTATCTCTCTTGGCCCATTCTACTTTGTAACCTATGATATGCTCTTCTGGGTTCTAATTATTGATACCTCCATATATAATTTTTTCTTTCTATCCCTAATAGACTCCAGTTCAAATTTGATCTTTAAGACTTACTTACCCGTACTGATAATTGTAATCTGGGCAAGTCACTTGACCTCTCAGTGCCATAGTCAACTCTCTAAGACTATAAACTTAAGAGAACAGGCTGACCTGCTTTTGTGATCATTAAAGACATAGGTCTAATCTCTATTCCCATCCCCAGTGCCCAGCACTGCGCCTTGAACATAGTAGATGCTTAATAAATATTTGTTAAATTGAACCATGAAACATTCATTGACTGTCTCCCATGTGCCATTCGGGTTGTCTTTGTGCACTTAGTGAGACATTTTTTAAAAACCAAATTCATACTTGACATTACAATTTAAGGTTTGTAAATTTCCATTCTCTTCAACTACTCTAGGATACTGGCAAAAGATACTTTGGGGCAGGAAGAGGAAGGCAAGGAAAAAGTAATAGGGAAAGTAGGGGCAAAGTAGTAAAGTCAATAGCAACTACCTATGAGTATGGAGGGGAATTTAGAATAGAGAATCTCCAAAATTTAGTCAAGCAAAAATTTGGTGTTCAATCACTTCCTCTGCAGAGGTTATTGAGTTAAATATAACTTGTCTATTTTTTGGCATAGCACATGGGCAGAGCTGGCAGTTTCCTAGGGTGGAAGATCCTGGGTACTCGGATCTATTTCCCAGCCCACCTAGCCCAAGATATAAAGATCTGTTCATCTGGCTCCTGTCTTCCAGAAACTTATCCTGTCTACTATTTGATAATTTCTGTGATAGTTAAAAGAAATCATACTTATCTTATTTAAGTAAAAATAACCTGTGCCAGATTAATTAAATATCGGTTCAAGTAGAACACGACAATTAACAAGATAAAATCTTTACTGCTTAATTAGCTAAAAAGGAATAGGAAATGCAGCACCAGATTATCCTGGAAAAGAAAAATCAGTGGAATCCATGAGCACTTTTGGGGATTAAGAATCCACTCAGCAACATTTCTAGTCTTTTGCTTAGAGAAACTAGAAAGGAATAGAAGGAAATACATAGAAGGAACTTCCTTCTCTTACTTTCTCTTATGCTTTCCATGACCCTCTGTAGACTACCCTCTCCATACTCACTATTTGTACTCTTTAGCAAGAGATAGTAAATGGAAAGAGTAGAAGCAGAAACAGAAGGCCCAGGATCCTACCCTTTCAGTTCAATCGAGCCAATATTTATTGTGGTTTTCAAGATACTAGTGGTACAAAGATGAAAATTTAATCATCATTGCACAAAAGGTACAATGCATTCTCAAGTGGGATACAAAATAATTTGAGGGAGATCATATTTCTTGCCAAGCCTTCTGTGCAGAGCTTTTCAAATTAAGTCAATCATAGAGGGCTAGAAATAAGAGAGAAAAGGGAGTTTGTGTATGTGTAAGTAAGTATCTATATATGTACAATGCAAAGTGAACATGGAACCAAGTATAGCTGGGGGGTATTCCCCAACCTTAAAATCAAATTCTATTTCATAATTTCACTTCTAATCTACTGTTTAAAGCTTGGAATCAAGCATTTATAGCATAAATCCTCTGAGGTCATCTAGGACTACTCTCTTACCTAAAGTATAAATTCCTTTTATGATATATTCAGTAAATGGTTATCCCTTCCATTCTTGCAGGCCATCAGTGATGGGGAGCTCACTACTTACCAAGGAAGACCATTCCTTTTAAAAAAATAACTAAATTGCCAGGAAAATTTTCCCCATTATTGAGTTAAAATCTGCCTCCTTGAGACATCCACCACACTGGTCCTAGTTTTCCCTGTGGGTCCAAGCAAAACAGGTCTTAACATTTCTCCATGACAACCTTTAAAATGTCTGAAGGCCACAATCATGTTCCCTGTAAGTTTTCTTTAGGTTAAACCTGCTCATTTCTTATACCTCATCACCATTTTCATGAGCCACTATGGATATGTTCTCTCTAGTCATGTAGACTGATCAGAGCAGAGCCTAGACGGATCTCCATGTCCCCCTTTCTAAACATTATACAACCAAATGCACCTAAGATTTCATTAGCTTTTTCAGATACTGTGTCATATTGCATGAATGACTTGAATTGATTATTCTTGTAAGGAGAATAGTGGGTCAGCCCAGTGGCAGCCTGCATGTTCCCCTGATGCTAGAGGAGGTCCCCAATAGTTGGTAAAGTCTTTCAGAGATGACACTGGAAGCCAGACAAAGGCCACAGTGGTATGAAAAGGTGTTGGTGGCTTGCATTTTATATTGTTGAAATCCTAGATCCATCAAAATACCAAGGAAGTGAGAGCCAACATGGTACAGGGGAAAGTGCCGAGTTTAGAGTCCTAGGACCTGAGTTCAGGTCCTGCCTCTGTCTTTACCTGTATGTAGCTTTTGACAAGTCATTTTTTTCCTTTGTGTCTAGTCTGGACTAGAATAACCTCTGAGGTCCCTTTCAGCTTTATCCTTGTGCCAACTTATAAATATTGCCTCATTGAATTTTTGGTCTGTGAAAACCCCAAATCTTTTTCTTATGAACTGCTATCCAGCTCTCTTCTCCTTCTATACTTGGCTTTTTTTTTCTTTTTTCTTTTTTTTTTTTAAACCCCTACCTTCTGTCTTGGAATCAATACTGTGTATTGCCTCCAAAGCAGAAGAGTGGTAAGGGCTAGGCAATGGAGGCTAAGTGACTTGCTCAGGGTCACACAGCTATGAAGTGTTTGAAGTCAGATTTGAACCTAGGACCTCCCGTCTCTAGGCCTGGCTTTCAGTCCACCGAGCCACCCAGCTGCCCCTATACTTGGCTTTTTGCACCTTTTCAAATTTGCTTCTTTTTAGACTTTAACTCTTGTTCTAGCTTGTCCATATCTTTTTAAAGCTGGCATCTGTTACATGTAGTGCATTGAGCTTTCCTTTCCAACTCTAGGTCATCTACCCATGTGATCAGTGTGTCATCCCTGGCGTCCTTGGTAAAAATGGACTGTCTGTGAAAATGCTTTTCTACGTGTTGGCTGTTTTTACTTGTAACAGTTTGCTTAAGGGCAAATGCATCAAGTAGCACCCACAAGGAAAGATCCTCACCTTGCTCCTTCTCTTCTCCTACAACAGTGACTCCCCTACAAGGAAAGAGAGAAACATGGTGATTTAGAGGAATGAGAAAATGTAAAATGTAAATGAATAACTCCAACTATTATTTTCCACAGAGTTTTATTAATAATCACTAAAGACAGAGAAAGCACATTAAAGCCTAATCTGACCTAAGTGACCACTGCTTGGCTCTCAGCCAAGCTCCCCAGCTTTCTGGAAAACATAGAGAGAAGACAGTTCCACACCAAAACTTTTATCCTTTGTCCATTCACGCAGTGTTCACACAGTGTAGGCATGTAAATGGGATGCTGGGTAAGATGAGCTGAGTCAGACAAAGCTTGGGGAGTAAATTCTGTCTACACAGCAATCTACGTATTTTTATGTACAAGACATTCATTCCTAAATTGGGTATTTATAAGTCTGAAGGTTCTGTGGATCTTTAGGGTAAACTAAATTAGCTACCCCAAAATCATCTTAAGTCGTCTATAGGTATGAAAACAGTGAGAAATCCAGACAACAAAAATTTTTCAGGTTTTTTATTAAGGCCATGAAGAATACCCTCCAAATCCAATACATCCACAATCAATTATTTTCAAAATAAATTAGACCTGGAACTTCCTTTCCCACCAAGAGTATCTCCCAGTAGCAGACCAAGTTCTCTTCTATTTCTGATGTAATTTGTTATCATTTACTTCTTGGTGGAATTGTTTCTCTGCTATTCTGATTAAAACTATCCCAAAGGCATCATTCCATAAACCCTCTGTTCTTTCTCCCTCTTCACCACATGACTTACCCACAATACCAGGAGAGCAATGCAAATTGTTAATCTATGGGGCAATCATCTGTCTTTTAATCTAGCTAAATTACTCTAATTTAAATCTGTGCACCCTGTAACTGAGCACCTCTTGTAGGATCCAGATAAATTCTTGTTTAGATAACTGCAGCCTGAAGCCCAGAGGCAGTTTGTCAAAATGACAGATTTAGGTCCAAGGTGTGCACTTTGAAGAAATGCTTCTGTAACTTTTTCCCTTTGACTTGATTTTTTGAGTTTCAAGAAACATAATTTCTCTTTTCTAAGTGGAGGCAGAAAGCTAACTTGAAAACTCATTTAGCCCAGAGCCATATTAACATCATTCATGGAGAGAACCTGGAATTAATTCTTACAAAGGGTTAATTCCTAACTAATTGATTGACTTCTTGAGAACTTGACCTTGCAATGCTTTTAGTAGGCAGAAATTATCAATAATACTTGCATTCTCTCCACTCTCTTTTCTTCATTTGAATGTTACTGCTCTTTGTCTATCAATAGTACTTTCTCCTCCTGGCACACTGCGTCATAGATTTTTCTATCACCATCAACATCCTTTTTGGTAACTAGGACTTTGGACAACTATTTAACTCTCCCTTACTCAGCAATGCCTTCCTTGTGAAACTTTTTTTTCCCTATGGGTATTTTTTTTTACCTAAGCCCTCTTAGCCTGAAAGTGGCTCTGGGTTTTCAAACAAAGGCAGTGTTGCCAGGGCTTCAACATTGGTACATCCCACTAAGCTGAACATGTGTTGAGTACAATCTGGCTACTAGAGCACTTTCTAGTCCTCTAGTCCTCTAGAGCCCAGCTCAGTTTGTAGAGGATGATCACTGTTATTGGCCATGAGGTAGGTGATCAAGGCTGTGTGTATAGCACTAACTCTTTATCGGTGGTGGAAGTACCTCTGCTGATAAAATCATAGAGCCCCTACTTAATTAAAATTTTCCTGGAAGAAAGCTATTAGAAATAGAAACATAGGAGTAATTGATGTTGGTTTAAGAATTCAAGGAAAACTTAATTGAGAAATGATAAAGTATTAGAGTTATAAATGGATTTTAGATGTCTTCAGTGTCCAAACTCTTTATTTTACAGAGGAGGAGACTGTACCCAGAAAAGGTATGTGAATGTGACTTGACTGCCATCACTCATCACAATTAATTCCAGCCCAGGAACCCATTCTCCTGACTGTCCTTTCAGGGCTGTTTACTGAACCTCACAGCTTCAAGACTAGAGCAGTGGTAGCAGTTTTTAAATTTATGCTCTTATGATCATCATTCTATGATATTAATAATTTATCTTATATATTAATAGTAATAACTAGAACCTTTGCTAATGGACAAGGAGAAGGAACTAGCCACTAAAAGCTTACTGCCTAGACAGGGTAGACAACTGTAGAAGTAACATAAGCCCAGATGGCCCTGAGATGGTCCACAGCTTATTTCCCTTTCTCAGATCTCTGGACAGACAGGTGAGGACCAGTTATTCTTACAGGGGAAGTGAATTAGTAAGTTCAAGGGGCATAGTTTGGAGGCATGTAGGCAGGCCCTTTCTTCCGCATACCTAGCCTGAGTTTCTGGGGGGATAACAAGGCCCCACATCTGAATTCTCAAACTTTATATTTCATCTTATAGCCATGCATAAAAATATCCTTCAGTTCATGTAATCTCGTATTGTGACAGAAATCATGGTACTTCCTTAAACGGTGACACCAAGGTTTATAAAAGTTGTGGCAAGTTTCAGTACTTATTGATTGTCTTCAATCTCTAGTCCCAGTTTTCCCAGCTATAAAAATGAAAATTACTTGGCATTCTTTGGGAATTTAGGTGATATGTTTATATAACTGCTTGGAAAATCCTTGGATTGAAGTGCTAATGAATTTGAGGATTCTTTAAACTATCCATTCTAGAGCATATAAATATGTCTTTAAATATGTTTTAATGGATTCTTAGTTTTGATGGATTGCCTATTTAACTAGCTATAATGATTCAGATATTTTTGGTTTGGATTTCTAGAGTTGTCAAAACAGTGTTCAGAACTCAGAATTTGAAATGTAGGCATCAGCGTTGTCAGCATCTGACATTTTGTTATAGATTAGACATATATTCTCTAATGAACTAAAAAGAACTGCAGTGAAATCTGAATCACTTTACACTATTCAGTATCCATTTAACAAACAGCAAATATTTAGGAAGGTTGGTAAAACCCTATGGTAATGTGACAAGATACCTCCCATAATGCATTTACAACAAAGAAATCTGGGATATGAACACAAGTGTAGTTCCTGTTATAGTGTGATAAATGGGTAAGAGAAAAAGAATTTCCATGAGAATTCTTTAAATAAATAACGACACATTAATTGTCCAAGCAGTGTTCTTCAGTAAATGAGAGAGAGAGAGAGAGAGAGAGAGAGAGAGAGAGAGAGAGAGAGTGAGAGAGAGTGTTTTAAGACTCAGAATTTCAGTAGTTTTTCCCAGGTTGCAATTAAAGTGGAAGTTTGTTTCGGGGCTGTAAATCCTTCAGCGAATATCATCTTTAGTATCACAGATCAACACTCAAGAAAAAGAGGCCAGCACAATCTTGATTGACTGCATATGAAATCATGTAAAATGCTGTCTCTTTTTCCTAAAAGCCATAATGCTTTAACTTGTAGGCATTTCTGTTCCTATTGGAGCTTACTAGATAGCATTTTGTTTTTGGTCTGCTGCAAATGTTGATTTCTCCTCTTTCAGTTTGCAAAACTATATGACAGGAAATCTGTAGCTAAATATCACTTTATGATTTCCATCTGTTCATGTACAATAGTGTTTATGGTGCAGTCCAGATTGTAGTGTGAGAGAAATGTCCTATTACAGCATCTAGAATTTAAAGTGATCATTGTACATTCTAATGAGAAAACCTTTTTAAACAAGTTGTTTGCATAGTTTCAAAGCCGAGTGACTGAATTATACAATTTATGGACAGCTTCTATTCTGCCAATGATATGGTTGGTATCAGTCAACTTTAAGAACTTTGTTCTAAATGACTTCATTTTTCTAGACTTCAGTTTTCCTCACCAGCAAAAGGAGAGGGTTGAAGTGGAAAACCTAGGGCTTATAAAGGCAGAAGTTGATTTGTTTTCACTAACAGTGAAAGCTGAGGAAAAAGGCATTCCTTTGAACACACTTTTGTGCTGTTGACTTATAGAGGTATCTTTCATAAGTGGTCTAGCTATCTAGACTTTTTTTTCCTTTTTCTTTTACATGGATTCAGCCTATATTAAATCTGAGTAATTGTGTGTTTTGTTGTTAAGAAAGTAATAACACTCATTGTTGTGATTAATTTAATTTTGAGTCATTTATGTAAAATGAACCGAGCAGACTTAGGGATCAATTAGTATTCTGCAAAAAAAAAAAATGAAACCTAGATAAGGTTTTTGTTGTGGTTACCATTGGGTGCACATAGTTAGTGATATCACATTCTGACTATCATATTGCAACATTTCAACAGAAAATTAGATTGAAAGTGTGGTTTTCAGTTATGTTTCCATAGCAAACTGCAAAACTATCATGATATACAAGATGCAATATGCCAAAGAGAGATGAAGGTAAGATAATCTTAGACTTTAAGATTATTGATCTGGGAAGAAAGGAAATACTGGAATTTGTTTCATTTTAAAAGGGCATTTATTAAGTACCTTCTGTGTGACTCCAAATTCATTAAAAGTGAAAATGGGGCAGCTGGGTAGCACAGTGGATTGAGAGTCAGGCCTAGAGACGGGAGGTCCTAGGTTCAAATCTAGCCTCAGACACTTCCCAGCTGTGTGACCCTGGGCAAGTCACTTGACCCCCATTGCCTACCCTTACCACTCTTCCACCTAGGAGCCAATACACAGAAGTTAAGGGTTTAAAAAAAATAAAAAATAAAAAAAAGTGAAAACACATACAAAGGGTGGATGATTTTTAAGCCTTCAGCCAGAAATTTTTCTGCTAAGCTGATCAGCTGATGCAGGAGAGGAAACTAAAGGACAGCAATGAGGTCTTTGGTTTTCAGTGATATTGAGAAGAAGAGGATCAACGAAGGAACAGATCCAGTGGCTGCCTGGAATGAATGGAAGGAGGATGGTGATAAAAACTGACAGCAGAGATGTCAGAATTGCTGAACTATTTTTTTTTCTTTCTCCCTCCTCCCACTCCCCTGGGGAATGATTTTTGATTGGGAGAAACCAAATAAACATGGGTGTTAGAGAGTTTATAGAAGATGAGCTCATGAATGAAATTACTTTCCAACCCTTTAACTTTACAAACAGAGGACTTGAAGTTATTAGCCTTTTGATTCAGAAAATAGTAGAGGTAGTTTCTGAAACCAGATCCTTTGACTCTGGGTCCAGTGCTTTTCCACCACTTAGTACCTCCCAAGATGAGGAAGGGAAAAGTTAGGGAGCACCTACAAGCCTTTGACCAGTTTGTGTCACTGGCTTAGAGGAGATTTTACCCTTGGATATCAAAAGATCTGACATTGTGATTTCTGAGCCATGGCTAAGAGTTTTTAAAAGGTCGAAAGATGTATGACATTATTGGAGGACGCCATTTGTCTCAATTTAAAAACAACGATGGGGGCATCTGGGTAGCTCAGTGGATTGAGAGCCAGGCCTAGAGATGGGAAGTTCTAGGTTCAAATCTGACTTCAGACACTTCACAGCTGTGTGACCCTGGGCAAGTCACTTGACTCCTATTGCCTAGTCCTTACCACTCTTCTGCCTTGGAGCCAATACTGTGTATTGGCTCCAAGACAGAAGGTTAGGGTTATTTTAAAAAATAAAAATAAAAACAACTATAACAACAACAAAATGAAGAGAATAGAGCGTGCAGTGAATTTATTTTCAATTTCTGGAAAAAATAGTTAAAAATTATTAAAAGTTGATAACAGAAAATCAGCAGGACTTCATCAAGCACAGATCATGCCAGACTAACCTCA
Source organism: Gracilinanus agilis (assembly GCF_016433145.1). Taxonomy (NCBI): domain Eukaryota; kingdom Metazoa; phylum Chordata; class Mammalia; order Didelphimorphia; family Didelphidae; genus Gracilinanus; species Gracilinanus agilis. Next base: position 42,713,923 of record NC_058133.1, on the reverse strand, counting down.
TTTCCTTTTTTTTTTTATCAGAATTGATTAGAGAAGTTCTGTGGGTAGTTTATTTAGAGTTAAGTAAAGCATATGGTCATATAGCTTTCTATTCTTGTGGAAAAGATGGAGAAACATGGGCCAGGTAATAAATGATACAATGAGATGGGTTCAGGACTCTTTGAATGACCAGACTCAAGGAGTACCTGTTAATGGTTTGATGTCAGCATAGAAGTTAGCCTCAAGAGTCATTTGTCTTTGGTCTTTGCCTTCTTTTTGGCTATGTAACATTTTTGCTGATGGTTCAGTTGATAGGACACAATAGCTGACACAGTCAGAACACCTTGATAGGCTTAAAACACTGGGCTGAATGTAGAAAGATGATATTTAGTAGAGTTGAATATAAAATAACTTCAGAAGTTACCTACACAACTACAAGATGAAAAAGTCATAGAGAATAGTTGCTCTGAAAAAGATCTCTGAGTTATGGCTGACTACAACCTCGATGTGGATCAGCCATGTGATGGAGAAACCTAGAATGCTAATGCAATTTACAGCTGCATTAAGAAGGTTTGGGGGTCCAAGACTAGAGAGAAAATAAGCTTTATATTTTCTTCCATTATCATACCAGGAGTAGTATTCTGTTCTGGTTTCCACAGTTGATCAACCAGACAGTTCTTAGAGGAAGACAATTAGAAGGGTTAATGAGCCATTACAGCCGTGAGGATCAACCCCTTCATTTTACAGATGAGTAAGGGGAAACTGAGACCCTGGGAGGTTAAGTGACTTCTTAAAGTCACAGAGCTTTGGTGTCTTTAAATATTTGAAAATCTGCCATGTGGAAAAAGGCTTAGTCTTCTCCTTTGCTCCACAAGGGTGCAGTCCATAGAAAGTTACAGTAAGCAGATTTTGGCTCAACATAAGAAAGAATTTACTAGCCATTAAGGACTGTTTCATAGGGGAACAGAATGACATAGTGACTGGGTTCCTCAACTTGGCTGTGTCTTAGGGGGATTCTTATTCATGTCCAAATAGGACTCCATGGCCTCGAAGGTTTCTCTCTCTCTCTCTCTCTTTCTCTCTCTCTCTCTCTCTCTCCATCAAGATGGTAAAACATGCAGTTCAATTTAACATGAGTTATTCTACTAAAATTAAACATTGTAAATTTAATATAAAACACATATTTAATGTGTAAAAAATGAACTTACAAAATATAGTCATGATAAAAACAGCAATAATACTAGCTCATATCATTGCAAGCAAAGTTATTGTTTTAAAATGACCCTGAGAGCTAAAATCAAGGGCCTTTAGATGTCTTTACTTCCCCTAACAATTATTTGGAATACATTTAAGTAGTCATAGTCAGCGTATGATTCTTTGGGAAGGAATTTGATTTACACATAACTGAAGAAAGGTGAGGAGGACTTTAGGGCTAGCACTCTTTCCATTACATCATGCTTATTTCCAGAACATTTCCATATCAGTTATCCATTTTTAGCACCCAAATGGCGTTTTTCACATCGAAAGCCTGAACTTTGAGAGTGAGCAGCAAAATATAAATATATCAAGAATTAATTATCTGAAAAACAGATGATTCCTTCAAGATGGGTGACTGAATTAAGCCAGAAGTAATTGCATCTAGTTCATTACCCTTCCTACAATCTTTTTCATTTCCCATGTGGTGTGGTGCTTGGTATCCCATACATCCTTACTCCCTCCATGGTACTTCCCTGGCTTGACTCCAATCCCACTTCTGCAGTAAGTTTTTCTCCTCCCAGGCCCAATCCTCACCCCCTCTTCTCATCCACCCACCCCTGCAAAACTTGGGCTTTTACTCTGTGATTTATATTTATTTATTTGATATTTACATAGTCATTTGCAGGTTTTTCTTTCCTTTAGAAAGTAAGCTTCTTGAGGGCAGACACCATATTTTTACCCATTTAAAGTATCTCCAGTACTTTGTACTCTGGCACATAGCAATCACTTAATAGATGTTTGCTAATTGGCTGACAACCTGGACTTCAAAATTAACTACTTGTATGACCACAGGAGAATTTATTCTGCCTTGTTAGGCCTTGGTTTCCTCATTTGTAAAATGAGACTGTTTGACTAAATGACCACTAAGAACTCTTTCTGCTTTAAAATTGTATCATTCTTCCCAGCTACAATTTTGGCCTGAAGCTCCAAGTATTTCTAGAGAGAATTCCTTCCCTTTGTAAATATGGTTATTATCACAAAATGAGATGTGTAGGTATCACATGAGTGGAATATAACAACATGAAATAAGATTTCACATTTTACTATCATGGGCTTATCACTTGACTAATGCCATTTGTGTGGGTTTTTGTTTCCTGCAGTTAGAGGGTGGCAGTCCATGCTTGCTTCCTTATAAAAGTCAGTTCAGACCTGTGGAGATAAGGTTGTCTCTGCAGTTCAGAAGCCTTCCTTTTTTTTTTTTCTTTTCCAGCTTCATTTTTTATTAATGCATTGAAGGATAGTTTGGTGTCAAGAAAGTGATTATTCTATTGATTATATAATTCATGATTAAGATATCATTTCTTCTCTGCATCCTCTGCTAGGGGTTCTTGGTGATGGTGATGGTGGTGTTGGTATTAGAGGCATGTGTGTTATTTGCTGATCACTAGCATAACATTCTGCTGCCTCATGGAATAATCATAAATAAACAAAGCTGAAATCATTTTTACATTTATGCCTTATATATTTTTATATACTGTATATATTTACATATACTTTATATATTTAAATACCTTTCGTTTTGTTTTAGGTGAGCATTAAGTAGATTATGCTACACATAATAGCTAGGGATTTGTGGGAAACACAAACTGTTCATTTGAATGGGAATACTATTCTACTAAATACTTCCTATAACATTTTACAATTTTATATTTTGATTATGCTTTTCCTTAAGCAAGAAATGATGACACTTAAGTGCCTTTTGAACCTCTAATTTCTTAAGTGATGGTATTCTCCTCCCCACCCAGTTTTTACTATTTGAGACCCCCAGAGTTGTAAAGATGCTTTTTATCTGTTGCCTAACTTTTTTGTTATCAACTCCAGCATTTCTTCTTCTATTGCTCTGTAATGACTTTTTAAAAACCCTTGCCTTCTGTCTTCAAATCGATACTTCATATCCATTCCATATAATGATTATAAGATCATTAAAGGGTAGGCAGTTGGGATTAAATAACTTGCCCAGGGTCACACAGCTAGGAAGTGTCTGAAGTCAAATTTGAACCCAGGACCTCCCATCTGCAGTCCTGGTTCTCTCTCCAATGAGCCACTTAGCTCCCCCCTCCAGCCCCCCACTATTTAGAAGGAGAGCTGATGAGCCTGGAATAATGGGTTCTCCCCACCCCCACCCCCACCAAGAGAAGAATGGAGGCTGACTCCACCAAGTGAAGTAGACACTGAGCATGCCACCTTCCTGGCATGGAGGGACTGAAAAATGCGCAGTGCTTGCTCTAACATATCAAGCATCTTGGATTTCCACTCTGTAGGAAATTCCCCTGACTCCTCCCATAGCACAATTTCTCCTCTCTTCTTCCTGAATTACAGTAGCCTAAAGAATTTGTCATCTGGTGGCCCACTTTCTGGAAAGGAGCCTCTAACTCTAACCCCTTTCGTCCTTGAACAGTGGATGTCTTTAAAACTCTACTTTTGAAGCTTTTCTAGCTTTACAGGAGCTGTTAAAGCTTCTGCTCTTCTGGCCTTAGCTTCAAAAATAAGCAAAGCTTACCTTTAAATAACACTTGAAGGTTAGTTTCCACATAACCTGGTGTGGATAATTATCCTCATTTCACAGAGACAAGGACACTAAAGCTTAAAGTTAAGTAACCCTTCCCCAAAGTTGCGCGGTAAGTCTCAGAGGTAGAATTTGAACCTAGAGTACTTCTAGCCAAACCCTTTCCCCACTACTCTGCACCATGTCTCAGCATCCACTCTTATTCCTTTTTAATTCCAGATCCTCCCAAGGGGGACTGTTAACTTTAAGAAAACAACACGTATTATTTATTACTTGAATATTTTCTCTTCCTATCCATCCCACATACTGTTGCCAGGCTAAATACCAGCTTGGTTATGCCATTTTCTTGCTGTGGAATTTCCAGTGCTGCTGTTTCCTAACATGAAATTGAAACTCTGTCAACCTTTCAAAGACCTCAGTGATCTGACCTCCTCTCATGAGGGCCAACTTGCACTGCTCCCAACATGACATTTTCTACTGATTGTTTCCTTACTGTTTCATAAATACTTCATGCTACATGTGCTCTCTTCACCTGAATTTCCCTCTTTTTCAGATATCCCAATCTTACTTATATTTCAGAGCTCAAAGCCTAGCTTGTCGCTGATGCCTTTTGTAACCATGCCTGCCCTCAAGTTATCTCCTCCAGAATCATTGCAGAATTTTTCATTTCTATAGGTTGAGTGCTCAAGAATATGCACATATTTTGCATGTATGGTCCATATGCTGTGTTTACATATGTTATATATGTACCTGTATACAAATACATTCTTTTTTTAATAAAAGCATTGCAATTTGTCTTAACTTTTACCTTTTTGGGAAGATAGTCACAATTGGAATAACTTTCTCTTCTATTGGACTAGTCTTTTTATCTTTAGGAAAAATGAATTTAATAGGATGTTGAGTAATAATACTGAGCATAGAAATTTATATAACTTTTATTTTTAATTATTTAAATTAGTATAAAATTTATATAAAATGTATTCACATATCATTCAGTCTAAGTAAAATTAAATAAACTTTATTAAATATATAAAATGTACATGAAATATTTAAAATTCATATGAAAATTTAAATTCTGTAACATTATTACAGATATCATTATTTATCATTAAGTCATAGAAACATAGCTTTAAAAGTAGAAAGAACCTTAGTGGTCACCTAATCCAACTCCTTGTGTTACAGAAGAATGTATTGTGACCCCAGGAGGTTAAGTGCCACGTAAGTAGAAAGTGATGACCAGGATTGAAGCCAGAGTCCTTAAAAAAATAGTTCCTGTCTCCAAGGAGCCTACTTTCTACTTGAACTATAATAGATATTTTCTTCTAATGGAGACTTAATACCTTCAAGATACATTCAGATGATAAGAACTTGACATTATTTCTTTGGCATTTTGTCCAACTTAACTTTTGTGAGATCATTGTAGTGCTGTGCTAAGTGTTTTGAATAGGCTTATTCAGCCCACTATGTGGTTGATTTATATTTATAATTATCAACACTTTTCATTGAATCATAGTATTTTGTATATATCATTGCATGTTATAGTATATTTCATTAAATCATAGTATTGAAAACATCTATTTCCCTTTCCATAGAGCCATAGTTATCCATTCTGTCCTTCAATAGGTCATCTATTCCAACCTCCTCATTTAACAGAAGAGAAGAATAAAGCTAAGAGAGTTTCTATGATTTCCCAGAGTCCCCAGGATAGTAAACACGAGGCAGGATTTGAACTCTGGTCTTCTGACTCCAGAATGATTGTTCTTTGTCCATTGTACCATGCCATTATATGTAGTAGGCAATGTTTCTTGGATTCTAAATGAGTAAATTGTAGGATAGTGTATAATGCAGAATTTAGGAGAGAAATGTGAAATGTTCTGCATCATGCTTGAGCAGGAAGCTTCTCATTATGCATTAGAAATGCTAGCTAAGGAGAACCTGTATCCTTTGTGGCATCATTTGAAGGAGTTAGGTAAGAAGGATAATCTGCTTTGGCTGACACCTGCCTCTGGGGCTAGACTAGGCTTGGCCAGAACCCTGGATGTTTCCTAGTGAGTGCTGCTTATCTTTAACTTCTGTGGCGAGTTAGCGAGGATGAGGGAGAAGAGAGCTCCCACGCCTCCTGTCCTGGGAAAGCTGCAGACTGTGCTAGCTAGCTGGATCCTGTTATCCATTCAAAGATGAGTGGAGAGAATCATGGAATTATGGAGCTAGAAGAGACCTCATGGATAATTTAATCATGTGTTTGACAAAAGAGGAAATTGAGGTGTAGACATATTAAGAGACTAACCCCCAGTTACACAGCTTTTGGGAGAAAGCCAAGGGCCAGAAGCCAGGTCCCCAATTCCCAGTACAGTGTTTTTCCATTACTCTCATGTAGATTCATTTTTGCCTCATGGTGGGAAAATATAGTCTTGGGTAAAAATAGAAACACATTCAGTCTGCATTTTCCATCTTTTCAGTAAAAAAGGCAGGCATTCCACCAGTGACAAATAATAATAATACCTGCTTGGCCTCTTCCATGTACTGCTAGTACTGAGGACTTGTGGAAAGAATGTGAAACTCTAGGGCCCTGATTAATGGAATTAATGCTAATGATATATTGTTTAAATATTTTATACTGAAGAGTAAGTCCAGAGAAGAGGAAGGAAGAAACTCTTCTCCTTTTGGGTTTTAAAAGTCTTTTCTAATAGGCAGAAAATGTGCCTTCCCAGTTTATAGATGGTCACTAAAATATTCAACCTAATTTGCTGTTGCTTATTGTGACAGAATTAGTAACCACAATCGTGTTAAGGAATTATAGGCTATCTAGTAAATGGCTATATTAGCCTTTTAAACTAAGCAGCATTCTGAAGAAATGATTTTATTTTTTAAGGAAGATATTATTAATCCTTCAAATAACGACTCTAAAGACAACTATTTCATACTTTTGATTCACTGTCTTCTACAAATACGGGATCCCAATTCAATGAATCTAAAACATTTAAGCACTTGCTTTGTGCTAGGCACTGTGCTAAACTCTTGGACTACAAAAAAAGGCAAAATTAGTCCCTGCCCACAAGGAGCTTACAATCTAATGGGGGAGACAACAGGCAAACACATATATACACAGCAAGCTATATATACACAGGAAAAATAGAAAATAATTGACAGAGGCACAACACTAAAATTAAGAGGGGATGGAAAAGACTTCCTTTAAAAATAGATTTTTATTTGGGTCTTGGAAGAAGCCAGATATTTAGAATAAAATTTTCCATTTTCCTATCATCCTACACATGTGATTATTTTCTGCTTCCCTTTAATTCCAACTAAATAAAATAAAAGGAATAATTCATAGATGGGGCCTTGAGGCAGTTTGCTGACTTCAAGTGCCACCTGAATCCAAGTTGAATAGTAATATAGCTTGACAGTGGCAATCAGAAAGTGGAAATGGCAAGCATTTTAAGTGTCCCCATATTCTCAATATTGATTTAAAAATCACTCTGCTATCTGTCATAGCTTAGGTGTGGCCTTTTTGCAAGTTAATGTCTCATGTTTTGTCTAACACTGTGATTGCAAAATTGTGATTTTCTGATTGCTCTAACAGTATTTACCACTTAAGTGCCCTACTCTTTCTTTGTAAAAAGTGATAAATGAATCAGGACAGTCATTTTCCAGCTTGTTTTGTAATTATCCCTCTTATTATACATGAATACACTAATAAAAGTGGTTGCAAAGAACTTTGAAAATATAAAAAATATTTTTACCAGTGCTCTTATGATTGTGGCTAAAAATATGAAAAAGTTTCTCTTAGGTGCATCAGTATAATCAATACACATTATTCTTCATATAACTCATGGATCTCAGGATTATTTATTCCTGTGTAATTTAGCATTCCAATTACTGAATGAGATTTTTGTGTGATTATGTTTTGTTAATATTGTAGTAGTATTAGTAAACAATATTTTGTGATGATTAGTGATTTTGAAATCAATTCTGGGTATTAGCTTCTTCATACATGCAAAGTTGATTTTATGGATGTCACAAGAAAAGCCAAATTTAGATGATGATTTTTTTAATCCTTACCTTTTGTCTTGGAATCAATACTTAATATTGGTTCAAAGGCAGAAGAGTGGTGAGGGCTATGAAATTAGGGTTGTGACTTGCCCAGGGCCCTACAGTTAGGAAATATCTGAGATCGTATTTGAATCCAGGACCTCCTGGCTCTAGGTCTCTACTGAGCCACCTAGCTGCCCACATTTCATAACATTTTTGAGCACAATTGATGAGGCAGCTAAATCCTGACTTTTCTCCCTTCAGTTGAATAGCTTTGTTTCTGCTCTAGCTGTTTCTGTAGTCCCAGAAAAATATAACCAGTGATGCTCTTGACTCTTTTCTATCAAGGGGACACATAGACAAGGCACAACCCTGGGCATCTGCTGAAACTCCCTGTCTCCCCAGAAAACCTGTCACTGTGGATCCACACAGACTGCTGTGGCTTTTCCAGGATACCAAATTGAAGGTTCCTTGATCTTCCTGTACAAAGAATGATCTCTCTACCTTTCCTCAACCAGATGGAGAATGGCTAGTTTTCAAATCCCTAGCAGTATGTTGCTTTTGGAGCCCACATTAAATAACCTTTATGTTGTCACCAACCTCTTTGAAGCAGGGTCTCCTGTATGTGTTCTTCCCCATGGTCAGGACTGTGGGTTTCCTCTCCCCTTATTTATACTAAATTCAATTATGCTTGCCTTGTGTCCCTTTTACCAATAGTGGGGCATATTTCTACAACTTCATTGCTTCAGAAACCTCAAAAAAAGTACAGAGTTAAAAGAAAATTTTTTCTAGATTGTCTCAGATTGTTTATTTTAAAGCTGGACTCCATGATCTTTCTTTTGCGAATATTTGTTAATTCTATTTCAGTATACTTTGATTTGGGGTTATTTTGTGCATTTCACCAAATTTTTCTGATAAGGGGTCTTTAGGTTTGCCTAGATTGCCGAAGGTCCGTGACACAAAGAAAATTTAAGAACTTTTGCTCTAGAAAACCTAGTTCTAGCGCCAGTTAATATCCAAAGTAATAGGGAGGACCATTGTTTCTGGTTTAGGGTATTGTTATCAATCCTGTTTTGAGTTTCTGTTTTTATCAGAAGTGTGTTTTCTTTACCCCTTTCTTTTGTTTTGTTTTTAATTTTTAGGGAAAAAAAAGTAATAAATGTTCTTCCAAGTTCTCTAGAGGCCTGCCTTAGGCAGACATGGAAGATTGCTGTAATTAAAAGTTTTAAACTGGCTTTGTGCTAGAGTAACTCCCACAGATTCTCAGGATGAGCATCTGGTTTATTCTGACCATCTGGGAATAATAGTGCCCTTCTACAAACAGCTTCCTTCTCTGTAGCTTGCTCTTTGCCTGTCTTCATCTGTCCTGCTACATTTGGAGTGTGTGGAAGCCACTCCACCAGGTTAGGACCTGCCTTTAAAATGGGGAGCTATACTGGATCATTGAGCTCTTGAGAGGCTTCCTCTTGTTACCCCCAATATATATCTGAAATATATAGAGTTAATTAGGTCACATGCCATCTGAGAACCCAGAAAAGCAGTGGGGTAATGAAGGATCTGTATTGACAGGAAATGTAGGGTTGTCTGACCGTCCTTGAAGAACGGTTTCCCAGAGCAGCTATAGTCTATGTCTCCAGGCAGAGCTAGTTTGAAATACCCAGATCATAGTAGGCACCCAAAGCACTCGATTTTTGTTTTGCAAAATAAACTACCAATAAATCAACTGTATTATTGGCCACAGGAAGTTCATCGCGTCCAGTAATTCTTTAAGCAATACTTCTGATATTTTCAGTACCATCATCTAGCTAAGAGACTTGGTCTCTGTTCTTTACCTGAGCTTGGGTTTTATGTCTTTATTTTAATAAGAATTGTTTTCTTTTTATTTCTATGGCTTTCATTTTATGCATTTAAAAACTTTAATTTGAGAAAAGGTCCATTGGCCTTTACTTGAGTGCCAAAGGGATCCAGGGACCCAGTACACACAAAAAACTACGAAGTCCTATTTTTAGAGAGAGAAAAGGAGATAGTGGAAATATTAATATAATGTGACATAATAAGGCTTAGAATCCTGAATCATCAAGAAAGCATTAGGTCTTTGTATTTTTTTTTTTAACTAGAGGAAGGTTTATGGGAGTTTCAAGGGGGTAAATAGCTGTTGTGTAACTGGTTCTCTTCCACGCCTGCAGTTACCTTATTCTGTTTATGTGGCAAACAACTGCATTATTAACCCTTGGTGGTACTGTCTGTCGTAGACCCCCATTGGTCCTGATGTCAACTGACACTGACACTTCAGACCTAGAGAAGAAAAATTTGGAACTATAGAAGACAACATTATAGAATGTATAAAAAAATATAAAATAGATCAAGTAGATTGTTTTTAGCCTGAAGTAACACCCAGGCCAGTGGGAGGTGCTGGCTTCCCACTGTGGGTCCCCCTCTCATCACGTAGGATGTGACCTGATAGACTTTTGAAATCTTGCTATCAAAAATGGTTAAATTCTTTTATAAATCAATTATGTCACCTATACTTGTGTGGTGTACCTCATTCCTCTCCTGGATAAATGATTATTTTGTATTAATATATTTTGATTACAGAAACCTTGACTATTTTTTCTCTAGGAGAATAAACATTACAGATTGGCTTCTTAATTTCTCAGATTGTTTTTTTTTTGTCATCTGTCATGTTCTAGGGGACATTTTAACTTGACAGTTTTCTTCACTGCACCATCCCTGCTGTTATTTGTCACTTTAATACAATCCCAGCATGTTTTTCCCTCTCTCTGCTGGCAAAAGTTATAGCCGCCTGTTTGTTCTTTTTGTACAGTCACCTGGCTGTATCCTCTAGTGTCCTCCTTTTCTCAGTTAATGGTTTTTAGACTTGCCCCAGAGGTGAAAAACATCACACTGGGATGTGAGAGCAAAGGATGCTTGCTGAGTTGGGTTAGGAGCCAGTTAGCTTTATTGTTATTCAACAAACCATGCCACAGAGATACAAATTAGAATATTTTCTACCATTCCCCTATACTGTTTGAGATGTGTTTGTAAAGTTGCATTATAAAACTTCTTTCTTGGAGGCCAGCAACTCGTACCAAGTACATGTTAGTACACACTTTACTCTCCTTCACATTTGCCAATTTCTTCATTTAACACGGTCTGAGAAAGACCTTTGCTTACTTTCTGGACCCCTTTACATGTCTACTTCATTGTTTTCAGAGGTGTCTAAAAGGACAAAGATGCTTACCAGCATTGTGTCTAATATCACCTCCATATGCAATTGTTATTCGTTAAAGAAAAGAAAAGTAATGTATAAGATGCCTTTCTTTTCTAACTGCCCAGTCTTTTTAAACCCTTACCTTCTGTCTTAGAATTGATATTAAATACCAGTTCCAAAGCAGAAGTGCTAAGAGCTAGGAAATGGGGGTTAAATGACTTGCTAAGCATCCCAGAGTCTGGAAGTATTAGAGGTCACATTTGAACCCTGGACCTCCTGTTTCCAGGCCTGGCTCATCATCTACTAAGCCACTAGCTACCCCGTCTATACTCCAGTTTAAGTACAGGTACTGCCTAAAAACAGTCTCCATTTTTGATGCCTTTTATTAGAGAACATTAGAAGTGGATACTATGTACAGGATTGCTATATTTTGAAACTGTTTTGCTCATAGAAGATAGTAGGCTCGGCTGTGCCTTCCACTTGCTACTGTGTTTTTAGTACACTATTAGCAAATTCTCCATTTTCATAAGACTAGTCTGTAGTTATGGGTTTGATTCCTTAAAAGGGCCAGTTCACTTTGCTGTGTTCCATGGCCACAAACTGTGCCCTTTAGCCCTTGTCAGTTATGTCTCATTGTGTAAATTGTTCGAGTAGCTTGGCAAATAAAATTCTACTATGTACAAAGCACTATTCTTGGTGCTAAAGATACAAAGATGTAAAATCCCATTGTCCCTGACCTCAAGGAGTTTGTATTCTAAAGAGAAGAAGATAAATGCTAGATAATTTGGAGGGGAGTGTCCTACACAAAGTACTCTAGGACAGTTTAATAATAAGAAGGGATGTTTTCAGTGGCAGGGATCAGGATTGGTTCCATGGAGGCTTAACTTTGAAGGCAAAGAAACATTTTGAGAGATAAAGATGAATTCATTCCAGGGTTAGAGGATGACTTTATATCAGGGATTAGGAAACAGAAATTCAATTGGCAATAAGGTAACATTGGCCACTATGGATAAAAAGTGAAATATCAGATGAATGGATCAGTCTAAAATCATCACCACTATTAGAACATACTTTTAGTGAACTTAACATGTTTAATGATAACTCATGAGTGTCAGTACATTTTATTTTAGTTTGGACAACCATTTTATTAAAAGAAATAGGCATAAGGCAGCTAGGTGGTTCAGTGAATAGAGAGCCAAGCTAGGAGATGGGAGCTCTTGGGTTCAAATATAATTGAGGATACTTCATAGCTGTGTGACCCTGGGAAAGTCACAACCAATTACCTAGCCCTTACCACTCTTCTGACTTGGAACCACTGCTTAGTTTTGATTCTAATACAGAAGGTAAAGGTTAAAAAAAGAAATAGGTATATGTGTGGCCAAATAATAGACCACTAGGAGTATAAGACCTCCCTGTCATCATGGAAAATTTGTCAAAGCTAAGTGCTAAAAAATTTCAGTCACATCAATTGAAAATTAAGTAAATGAAGTCAAGAAGACTGTGTAAATGTTGCATGTGGCAGAAAAAATGTAAAAATCTAGGACAAGATAATCTTGAATAAAAAATTATGAAGATTTGAAGTTTGAAGGGACCTTAGTGATTAACTATTCCAAAACTTTGCTTTAAAAGTGAGGAAAATGGAACATGAAAGATTTATTGTTTAGCCATATCTCCTCTAAAGTCACATTTTTGTCTCTTAAACCCTGTTTCCTATTGATTCCCATTCTCAAATTCCTTACCAGAAGAAAATGTCTCCCATTTTAGTTAGTCAGAAAATGAAATAGACTCACTCTTCCTACATAGATGACAACACACAGAAGATGATAGGGAATATGGGCATTGTGACTCTACTGTGGGAGCAGTAGCATCGACAGAAAAAAAAACAGTCTGCAATCATCCCTATTTCAGGCATCACCAACATCAGCTTCAAACTTTTATCACCTACCCATTCCCTTTTATCACACATAATTATGAGGAAGGTAGAAGAATTGCACAACTGATTGTGGTCATGGCATGAGTTCCAAAATGACCTTCCATAAACCAGGGATTGAGAAACATGTAGCCGCCGGCTCTGATATTTTCAGTTGTGTCAGTTAGATTCCATTAAACAGAGTCCACCGGTAGAGATATAATGCAGCTCATTCTGCTCAATGTGTAGAAGACTTACTTTTGTTTCTTAATTCAGCCATTCCATAAATAGTCATAACAGATGTATGATCGATACTTTATTCTTTCCCCCCAGTTGTGAATCCAATTGTGAATGCAAAGGGTATAGCAGACATCCAAACTACTATTGCTCAGGTCTTAAGAACCTAAAAAAGACTTTCCATACTTTTCTCAGGGGTCTTTGTACACCCCTAAGCTGCCTCTAGTGTTGCCTATCAAGCAAGTCAAAACAAGCAGGTCATGTTCTTTCATAGCAAATTAATTTCCCAAAGGAGAAGAAGGCCTGTGTTTTGTAGCCCTTGAACAGAGTTTCATAGCAATAAATGTACCAAGTGGGGAGGTGTTTGTGTATTTCCATTGTGTTTATTGGGAAGATTATTATTGGTAACATTTTAATATTATATGTTTGGGGGGCATGTTGTGTAAAGTAGCTATGATTTTTTTTAAGATTGGTGCCCTTATAGGAAAAAACTTCGTGTCTGCTCCAAATATGTATAAAGCTTGAATCCAGTATTGTTACCTAAATGAAGTTGGGGATGGGCTATATTGATTGTTCTCTATTTCCTTCTTTTGAGATTGGGTTTTGCCAGAGGACTTAAAAATACATCTGTACTTGGGAACACTAGGATAACTTTCTCCACAGGAAAAAAAAGTCCTTTTAGCTTGGCCTTCTCACTCTTAGTGTATTATAACATAAAAATGCTATTAAGAAATGTACCATATGAAAAATAAAATGTAAAACTTCACTCCATTAGATTTAGTAGTAGTCTGTTATTAGTGATAGCTCTGAAATGAAAAAAAAAATACAGGCTTATGCAAATCTTTGAAATGTTCATTTTCCTCTCTCTGATCATAGACCAAGCTGCAGAATGTTGTTCTGTAACCCAGGATTAGTGTGGCTCAGAGCTAAAGTAGTGAGACTGAATGGTTTTATTGAGGTGACCAAAGTTGTTTTGAATGATTTTGAAACTAAGTAAAAGGATTATACTGATTGGATAATCCACCAGTATATATGGTTCTACATTGGTTTTAAAACATACCTCCTGATAAAACTGTTTTATGGTGTGTGTGTGTGTGTGTGTGTGTGTGTGTGTGTGTGTGTGTGTATCTTCTCCCAAATAACCATCTTGTGGATGTTTACTCTTCTGATTGGCACAGTCAGAAGTTTAAAATACCTAAAATGTTTTGGTTACATCATATGTTTGTATTTCATGTATCAAATACAAGCCACATCTTCTATTCAGTGTGCCCTAGAGGTCCCAGTACCCTTAAAGAAGGTCATTTGGGACTGAAAGACTTTGCTGAATCCCTGACACTGACCCTGTGCCAGTTAGGTGACGATAAACCCCTCCTCTGTGCTGGGCATTGTGCTAGTCTGTAAACCAATGAAGATGTCTATACTGCTATAAGAAAGCATTGCTCTGGGCAGCTAGGTAACATAGTGGATAGAATATTGAACCTGGAATTCTCAAGAAGGAAAACTCAAGAGGACTGGAGTTCACATCTTGCCTCTGGCACTTACCAACAAGCCAAGGCTCTTGGCCTCTTTCAGTGTCTAGCACCCCCTCCCAAGGTTCTTGTGAAGATCCAGGGAGATAACATAACATGCACTCTGCACACCTTAAAGCACTATATAAATATTTTCAATTATTAAACTATAGTAGTGTATATTGAATTCATTATTGCTCTGTTGCTGTGTACCAGTGATGAACTCTCAGTTATGGATGAGGATCAGTCATCATTGGTGAAAAGAGTTTCTATCACAGACATATCCTCCATGCATTGTCATAGATTCGGCTCAGAGAAAGGTTCTATAATTGAGATGCAATGTAGTGGAGGAGAAACATGATGGTCAAGAGAGTCCTCGGTTGGAATCTCACCCTTGGCACTTACCATATGACCATGGGTGAGCTATGAAACCTATAGACCTATTTCCTCATCTGTAAATTGAGGATATCGCCTATAGCAGCTATGTCTTATGATAGTGGTTAGGGCTGAACAAATTAATGTGCATAAAGCACTTTGAAAATTTAAAATTATATAAATGCCGGTTATTTTATTATTTTTGTTATGTGTATACATAAAGGATGCACATATACAATTTTTTTTCATATTTATACAACACTTTTGATTTCATGGAATCAGTACATTCTAATTGTCATTTGCCAAAGAACAAGTAGTCCAGAGTGCTGAGAGGTGCATGGTGTGATCTGATTCAGGTAGTGATAACTGATGTGCTTGTATGAATGTTGTGTAGTGGTAACAGCACTAGTATAGAGATCATGTGACTTTCTACGTAGGCATCAATTGCATAGAGTGAGAAATGATTCTGGGAAATGAGGAGGAATCCACCTTGGATAGCTCCCGGGGTGTTGGGTTCTTTGCTCTCTTCTTTTCTTTTCTTGTGTGCTTCTTAGGGGATGATTCCATCCTTCTCCTGCCTGCCTGGGTCTGACCTCTGGTACTAACTGCAGGACAGGGAGTTTAAATGTAGTTTTCTGGCTCTTCTTAAAAATCCTATTGGAGGTATTTTATGTTCCTTTATTTAGCCAGTCAGCATTATTAAGAACTTCGTATGGCACTCTGCTAGGTATCAAGGAAACAAAGAAGAACAAAAACTGGTCCTGCCCTCAAGGGACTTTTGAGGCATTTGCAGTCTAACGCAAGAAACAGTAGACAATATACAAATAACTACATGCTGTTTAACAAGTCACAGATCTGCTGGGTCATTGCCATCTAGGTGGTCTAATCAGTAGGACCTTATTTTAAATCCAGCTTCATATACTTACCAGCTCTGTGACCTTCGGTAATTCACTTAACCCTCTATCTGCCTCAATTTCCTTATCTGTAAAATGGGGATGACCCCTACCTCCCAGGGTTGTTGAGAGTATCAAATGAGATGATAATTGTAAAGTGCTAGTATAGAATAAATGCTATAAATGTTAACTATTAACTTATATATATATATGTGTGTGTGTATATATATATATATATATATATATATATATAGCGCTTTCCGTTGAAGTGATAAATGCTCCATTAATCATTAGCAAAGTACATAGTGACTCCCTTTTCCTAGTTTCCCTCCCTTCCTTCCATTCCTCCTTCCTCTTCTTTCTTATCTTCCTCCCTCTCTCCTTTCCTTTCTTCCTTTCTCTTTTGAAGAGTAGCATATGTATCCTTGAATAACTCAGGGATTAGGAATAAAGAGGAAGAATCATGGGATCTATTATAACAAGGGATCTTAGACATCTTCTGGTACAATGCCCTCATTTTACCAAGGCAGAATTAACATGACTTGACAACTAGTCAACAAACATTTATTTAGTGAACAAATATTTAATAAGTGCCTACTTTGTGCCAGGCACAACTAGCAAGATGTGATCAGATTTCAGCAGGACTAAGCTAATGGTGGTGCCAGTCAAAGAAACAACAGGGGAATTAGAGGGAGAAGCATCTTTTAGGAGAGGTTTGGATATGTTGCATTTGAAGCAAATTTGAATCATCTGAGTGTCTTTAGGCAGATATAAAGATAAAAAAACTTAGAAAAGGCAATATACCTTTAGATAAAAAAATACCATTAGAGAATATAAATGTCTTTGTTAGAAAAGGGACTTTTGAGGCATTTGCAGTCTAACGCAAGAAACAACACCAGCAATTCTATACAAGCAAGGGATATACAAGATCAATTTAATATACTCAACAGGGAGAAAGTACTATCGTTAAAAGGTGGGGTAAATCTTCTTGTGGAAGTTGGGATTTTAGCTGGGATTACTTGAAGGAAGTTGGAGAGGAAGATGAGGAGTGAGAGAATTCTAGGCATGGGGGAAGAGCAGTGAAAATAGAGCTGGGAAATGGAAGATCTTGTAAGAAATGGCAAGAAAGCTAGTGTTAAAATCATAAATAGAATACTAGCAAAAAGACTCCAGTGAGTGATAAAGAGGGTTACTCATCATGATCAGGTGGGATTTATACCAGGAATGCAAGGATGGTTCAACATTAGGAAAATCATCCACATAATTGACCATATCAACAAGCAAACCAACAAAAACCACATGATAATCTCAATAGATGCAGAAAAAGCCTTTGACAAAATACAACACCCATTCCTACTGAAAATACTAGGAAGTATAGGAATAGAAGGTTCTTTCCTAAAAATAATAAACAGTATATATCTTAAACCATCAACAAGCATCATATGCAATGGGGATAAATTAGAAGCCTTTCCAATAAGATCAGGTGTGAAACAAGGATGCCCATTATCACCTCTTTTATTTAACATTGAACTAGAGACACTAGCAGTAGCAATTAGAGAAGAAAAAGAAATTGAAGGTATTAAAATAGGCAAGGAGGAGATTCTTTGCAGATGACATGATGGTCTACTTAAAAATCCTAGAGAATCAACTAAAAAGCTAGTAGAAATAATCAACAACTTTAGCAAAGTTGCAGGATACAAAATAAATGCACATAGATCATCAGCATTTCTATATATTTCCAACACATTAGAGCAGCAAGAGGTAGAAAAAGAAACACCATTTAAAATCACCCTAGACAATATAAAATACTTAGGAATCTATCTACCAAAACAAATACAGGAATTATACGAATATAACTACAAAACACTTTCCAAAAAAATAAAACTAGATCTAAACAATTGGAAAAACATTGAGTGCTCATGGGTAGGACGAGCTAACATAATAAAAATGACCATTCTACCCAAATTAATTTACGTATTTAGTGTCATACCTATCAAACTACCAAAAACATTTTTTACTACATTAGAAAAAACTATAACAAAGTTTATTTGGAAGAACAAAAGATCAAGAATATCAAGGGAAATAATGAAAAAAACGTGAAAGAAGGTGGTTTGCAGTACCAGATATTAAACTATACTATAAAGCAACTGTCATCAAAACAATATGGTACTGGCTAAGAGATAGAAGGGAGGATCAGTGGAATAGACTTGGGGTAAGTGATGTCAGCAAGACAGTGTATGATAAACCCAAAGAGTCCAGCTTTTGGGACAAAAATCCACTATTTGACAAAAACTGCTGTGAAAATTTGGAAACAATATGGGAGAGATTAGGTTTAGATCAACATCTCACCATACACCAAGATAAATTCAGAATGGGTGAAAGACTTGAATATAAAGAAGGAAACTATAAGTAAATTAGGTGAACACAGAATAGTATACTTGTCAGATCTCTGGGAAAGGAAAGATTTTAAAACCAAACAAGAGTTAGAGAAAATTACAAAGTGTAAAATAAATAAGTTTGATTATATTAAATTAAAAAGTTTTTGTACAAGGGAAAACAATCCAACCAAAATCAGAAGGGAAACAACAAACTGGGAAAAAATCTTTATAACAAAAAATTCTGACAGAGGTCTAATTACTCAAATATACAAGGACCTAAATCAATTGTATAAAAAATCAAGCCATTCCCCAATTAATAAATGGGCAAGAGACATGAATAGGCAATTTCAGATAAAGAAATCAAATCTATCAATAAGCACATGAGAAAGTGTTCTAAATCTCTAGTAATGAGAGACATGCAAATCAAAACAACTCTGAAGTTGTTTTGTCACACCTACCAGATTGGCTAAAATGATAGCAGGGGAGAGTAATGAATGTTGGAGGGGATGTGGCAAAATTGGGACGTTAATGCATTGCTGGTGGAGTTGTGAACTGATCCAACCATTCTGGAGGGCAATTTGGAACTATGCCCAAAGAGCGATAAAAGAATGCCTGCCCTTTGATCCAGCCATACCATTGCTGGGTTTGTACCCCAAAGAGATCATAGATAAACAGACTTGCACAAAAATATTTATAGCAGCGCTTTTTGTGGTGGCAAAAAACTGGAAAGCAAGGGTATGCCCTTCAATTGGGGAATGGCTGAACAAATTGTGGTATATGTTGGTGATGGAATACTATTGTGCTCAAAGGAATAATAAACTGGAGGAATTCCATGTGAACTGGAAAGACCTCCAGGAATTGATGCAGAGTGAAAGGAGCAGAGCCAGAAGAACATTGTAAACAGAGACTGATACATTATGGTAAAATCGAATGTAATGGACTTCTGTACCAGCAGCAATGCAATGACCCAAGACAATTCTGAGGGATTTATGGAAAGGAACACTATCCACATTCAGAGCAAGAACTGCAGGAGTAGAAACACAGAAGAAAAACAACTGCGTGGACACTTGGATTGATGAGAACATGATTGGGGATGTAGACCTGAAAAGACCACACCCATGTAACTGTCAATAATGTGTAAATAAGTCTTGACTGACCACACCAGTGGAAATGCGAATTAGCTACCGGGAGTCAGGGGAGTTAGGGGGTAAGTCGGGGGATGGGGGGTTGAAGTGGGTGAAGTAAAACCATGACTTATGTAACCAGGGAAATTTTTTCTAAAAATAAAAAATTATTTAAAAAAATAAAAAAAAAAAGGACACAAAATATGTGGGGTTGAAAAAGGTATAAGAAGATTGGAAAAGTAGAAGGGAACCTGGTTATTGAGGACTTTATATTTGATCCTGGAGGTAATAGGAAGCCATTGGAATTTATTAAAATGGGGTGAAATGTTCAGACTTGTACTGTAGGAAGATTAATTTGAGAGCTGAATGATGAATGGACTAGAGTAGGGAGAGACCTTCCTTAGTCAGGGAGGGTAATGAAGGCTACTATAATAGTCCAGGTATGAGGGGATGAAGACCTGCATCAGGGTGATTACAGGGTCAGAGAAGAATAAAGGGCTTATATCAGAAATGTTATGATAGTAGAAATGGCAAGCCTTGGCAAAGGATTGGAAAAAGAGAATAGAAATGAGAGACAGTGAAGAGTCATGGACCCAAGTTGTAAGTGGTGGTGTCTGGGAGGATGCTTTTGCCTTGGACAGTAATAGAGAAGTTCCAAAGGGAGGTAGGGTTGGGATAGAAAAATGAGTTTTGGAGCATGGAAGAAAGGAATAAGAGAAGAATGAAATTCTGCTGAACTTCTTTCTTAAAGGCCAACCCCAGGGGTCTTTTTCTCCATGTTTCTCCTGCCTTCAATTCTTTCCACTTTATGGAATCACCATAACAATCTTCCATTTATGTATATATTAAAAAATGTATTTTAATCAAGATTATAAGCTTCTTCAAGGTTAAGATTAAGTCATGTTTCATTAGGTTATATTGCATGGTACCTTACTGGAAATATTTTCACCAAGTTCATACTTAAAATTTTAAATATTCCCATTCAGTAGAAGAATGAGCACATTCCTACTTTTGCTTTATATCCTCTATCACACTATATTTAACTATTAGCCTACTCAATCTATCTTACTTAAGCAAGTAAAGAAAGACTAAAGATCTATGCACACCAGAGGGCTGTTTAGATTGATAAAACCTTGAAAGTGTGTCTTATTTAAGAACTTTATATTTTAAAATGCTCATCAATAAAAAGCATAACCTGCTTGATAGTAAGTAAAATATAACTTGTATTCCTTTGTTATAGATATCTCAGAGATATAAAACATCATATTAGTGCATACTGAATTGCTGTAGTATAATTATAATAATTTTCCTATCAGGTACCATAGTAGTTTAAAACTATATTTCAAAACATTTCTCCAGCTAAAAAAATAAATTTTATCCATATTAGGATTTTCATTTTACTTGATCAAAATAGTGGATTTCTCATAAGTTGTCCTATACATTACATTATTTATTTTCCACTATGCAGAATGTAAGCTCATTAAAAGGCAGGCTTATTTCACTTTTATAGTTGTATTCCAGTGCTTAGCATAGTGCTTGGCACACAGTAGACAATTAATTAATGCCTGTTCATGAAAATACTCTTAACTTTGAAGGAGTATGTATATATAGAAAAAATTATTTGTGCAACTAAATGTACAGGTGATAGAGAAGGATTTAAAAATAAGAACAGGTAGCTTTAGATCCCATGGAAGTTCTTTATGGTTTCTGAAGTTGGGAAAACTTAAATAATTATTTATTCACTGGTTCAAGTTATTAAGGAATAGCCCTACTACAGAACTGATTATTCCTAGCTGTCTTTTGGGGGTTACTCCAGAGTTTTAAAATTTAATTGACTTGACATTGTTTTCATTGAAGTGAGTTCAAAAGTCTAATCAATAAAAATGCAGTCTTTGAGCATTTTTGGTCATTTTCACTCCTTCAAGTTAGATTGCTAAAATAAAATAAAAATAAAATAAAAATTTTATTGTAAAATAAAAGGCCATAAGCTAGTTCTTAATTTTTGTCTAAAATTTTTATAATCCCCCTAAAGATTCAAATCATGAATGACTCCCAAATATGTTTGTGTGTGTCAGTGAGTGTGTGAGTGTGAGAGAGGGGGACAGAGAGTGGGGGGGGAGAGAGAAAAAAAATATATATATATGAATCTCAGATCTTCATCTCCTGAACTCCCACACCACATCACCAACTACCTGCTGAACATCTACTCTTAGAGATAGGCATCTCAGAGTCACACATGTTCAAACCAGAACTCTCTTCACCCCTTCACTAACCCTCTCTAAACTTCCTAATAATAATGGATGTTTACATGTATATAGCACATTAAAAGTTTATGGAGAACTTAAAAAAATTATCATATTTGAACCTGTTTACAACCTTGTGACAACAGCTAGGTCAGGATTAGTGAGAACAATGAATCCCCTGAAGTGGTTCCATCATTCATTTTGGCACTGCATATTTCCAATGGGCTGGAACCAAAGACTATGGTTTACATGGTTATGACTTCAAGTATTATGAATGTAAATTCATGCAACAACTCCAATGAATTCATTATTTAAACTAATTGGACCTAGCTATGTTAGATAAAAATAATAATAGCTAATGTGCACTTATATAACAAATTTAGGTTTGGAAAGCACTATATAAATATTGTCAAGTGCTTAATAAATGCTTGTTGATTCTCATCTGTGTGCTTTTATATACAGGCTGCCTTTCTATTCCTAGTTGCACTTTTTTTTGCACAACCACTTTTTAAAAAAAAACCTCTTACCTTCTGTCTTAGAATCAATACTGAGTATTGTATCCAAAGTGGAAGAGTGGTAAGCTCTAGGCAATTTGGGTTAAGTGACTTTCCCCAGGTCACTGAGCTAGGAAGTGTCTGAGGCCAGACTTGAATCCAGGATTCCTCATCTCTGGGCCTGTCTACTGAGCCATCTATCTGCCCCTTAAATCATTAGCTTCCTTCAAGGTTCATGCTTAGGTGCTGCTTGTTGGGGTTGCTGACTCCTTTTTCCTTTATCCTACTAATTAATACTCATATATCTCCTTGAGATAAATAGATTATTTTTCAGTTGGTTTTTATCTCTAGCACCTAGCAAAGTGTATTGCTCATAGTAGGTAGTTAATTAGTGCTTGTTGAACTGTTCAGTTGAATCAATTAGTAATGAGCCTGCATCTATCATTGAAAGCAGTGAGATATTAAAATTCCATGCATGCCTAGACTATTTTCCAGGTTTAAACTACTGTGCATTGAAGAACAATACAAATAATTTTCTTTAGTATAGAGTTTTTCATAATGGCAGTGTTTCCAGCCCTTCATCAAACATGAGCAGAATATGATGAACTCTCACCATTTGGGATAGGATGAAAAGGGTTGCCATTAGCTTTAGAGTATAGTCACATCATGATTCTGGGGCTCCCCAAGAGATAATGCCTCCCACTCCCCCATCTATCATAATTTCTTCCCAATCTGCATTTTATTGTGAACAGCTACATGCCTATTAACATCCACTGACATTGAATGACTTATTCCTTCATGCTTCTATTTATTTTACTTTATTCTTCTTAGAGATATAAATTGTATGTCTCAACAAAGCACCTTTGATAGTTAAGTATTGCCTGTGTTAAGGGTCTTTTCAAAGACCTTGCTAATCTTGATATCTGTAGGAAACATCATCAATTCTCAGGCATAAAATAGCTTCAGTGAAGCTAGTGAAAAGATATAGTGTTGCAAGCATTTGTCTGTCAGACTTGGGAGACGCCACAGAAATAAGTTTCTATTGTTGTAAAAGAATAAACATAGAAAAATAATGGTCCAGGATTTATAGAGTTAGAAGAAACCTTCATAGAGAAGGAAGCTGATGTGACTGGTTCATGATCATTAGTAATGGAACTAGATGTATTTTAGGTCCAGAGTCCCAGCCCTCATGTCTGTCCTCTTACTACACTGTTTTTTGTTTTGTTTTGTTTTTTCATCAGAGCCATCTCTTACTCCTTCAAAGATCCTGGCTCTGTTTCTAGGTCATCTCCAGGACATAAGTCCTGGAACATGTTCTCGTCTACATCACTCAGAGGCTATACATTTTTTAAAAATTCAGAACCAGCCTTAACCCTGCTTTGTTTATAATCTATGGCATCAATAGGAAGAAACATTACTTCAAAATTTGAAGTATTGAGAATCAGTTGCCTACATTCCAATTTTAATGATTAACATCAATAAAGTTGATAACTCATAGAGGCCCTAGACATTCAAGAAACTCCAAAGCAACTCTAGTAAGAGGATGCGTGCTAACTTGGATACAAGGAATTAGAACCAATGAAAATGAACTGACCAAGTATGTATCTATTGAAAACACCATCACTTTTTTTAAAGTATTGTTACTTAATTATCATAGTGATCTTATTTTTCTGTTTACCTTGAAGCCAAATGGCTTAGCTACATGATAGTAGGATCATAGCTTTAGAATTGTAAGGCATATTTTTGAGTTTATCTACAGCATCCCCCTTAATTTTATAGACAATTAAAAATATAAACATACTGAGGAAAAGAAATTGATTTGAACCAGTCTTGTGATACTGATCAAGTATTCTTTTCCCCCTAAGTCATCCCCTCATATATCTGGGATTGTGCTCCTAATGTCACCCAAGGATGTGGAAGCTTTTATTGTAACAGAACTCAAACCCTTAGCAAGACTGTCAAGAGTTTACAAATGTGGTAATAAGGCTATTAAAGCATTCAAGGTCTATTATTTATTATATTTCTTCTTTGTGGAAATAAAGTAAAAATTTTTTCCAAGTTTCTAATAAAAGAACCTTCAATTTCCTAAGATGACATTTCTAAACTTCCTCATTATATAATAATTCATATAGTTATCTAATATATGTGAAAAGACAGTGAACAAAGACACTTTATATAAGTGACGATTTAATCATTACTCTGATTTTAACACTGAATATAGTATTTTGTTATTTAAAGGAAAGATCCAAATTCTATAGTAGAGCATGTTTGTATATTAAAAATATAATAAACCAAGGACAGTGATCAATTTTAGCAGATGTATACCTTTGAGGACCAAGTGTCTGTTTTTTTAAAGTACATTAGTTACCATAAGTTCTCAGTAAACAGAGAAGTTGGGGATTTCCTGTTTTATGATTTTTATTTATTTAGTACTTTTGATCCATGAGTTGGATGCATAGTTCTTAAATTATCATTTTGAAACTATTTATTAAAATGTGTGCAATTTTATAAGCAGATGAAGTAATTATAAAAAAAGTTTTAAATTGTAGTTGACCTTTAGTCATATGTCCACCAAAATCTAAATTGGTTTATTCAGTTGTAAAACCCCACATAATTTTTTTTCAATCCCTCATTTCAGATAAATGGGCAAGACTAGATTCTGAATTGTCCATTGAGAGTTACATGAATCGTTTAAAGGCAATTTCACGCCCATCTGGGCTGCTCTAGGAGGGGCTCCTGTCTGTCAGCTGCCACCAACATTGCTTTGTCCCTTTAGTGGAAAAGCAGTCTGTGTAGCTGTAACATTAGAACTGTCTCATGCTGAAAATATTTTGAGGAGTTTAGAAAAAAAATTATTGTATATCTTCTGTTCGTTGGCACACTCAATACAGACTTACTGAATAGAATCATTATAGCCCCAACTCCAAAAAGCAGATAGACAATTATACTATCACAGTGTTTTCTCTTGAAGAACCATTCACAGATTACTATAGATTGAAATCTAAGCCTAGTGAAGTAACAGGTCAATAAGCTAGTATTCAAAAATCCCTCTCCTGAATTATAGTGAAGGTACTGGATTTCAGCACCCTTAGAAGATGCTTATTATTCAGGGGGACCAGTAGCTGCTTTTCAAAGTGGAAATTGATGAGGTTAGGTCAGTAATTTATGGATAGAATTTTCCTAGGAAATTAAACCGAGAATGGGTTTTATAGCCTTTTCCTCTAGGCTTAGATATGTATTCAGTTCCCCAACAGTCATGAAAGACATTTAAGAAATACCTGAATTGATGTAGGTAAACGTCATTTTAACTAGAAAAGCTTTTAAAATTTTGATTCTGCGCCCACCCCCCATCTATTACACTAACTAGTTGTCTGAGCATGAGCAATCACTTTTCCTTTCTGGGCCTGTTTTCCTCATCAGTAGAATGAACTGCTTAGCATGGATGATCCCTAAAGTATTTGCCAACCTGGGGGAAGGGGAAGGAAAGAGTACATGTATTTGTTAGACTCCTACTATGTGTTAAACACTTCATCAGTATTTCATTTGACCCTTACAACAGGTGCTGTTATTATCCCTATTTTACAGTTGAGGAAATGGAGGCAGGCAGGGTTAGTGACTTGCTCAGGGCACACAGATAGGAGTGACTGAATTTGAACTTAGGTCTTTGACTCCAGGCTCAGAGCTCTGTCCACTGTACCACTGTGCCACTCCTCCAGCATTTATCATTTAGTACATTTCAGTCCAGTTATTCTAGTCCCTGTGGGGAAAAAAGATGAACTGTACAGCTCTGCTAGAGAGACCAGACTTAGCATTTGAGAATACTTGTTTAATTGAGTTAAGACAATTGGAAAATGTCACATCCCCATTGTAATCAAGTGCCGAAACAGAGAGGACAGGCAGTGGTTTGAATTAGAAGACAGAAGTTGAAGGAACAAACCAGCCAATCCTGGACCATCAAACTTTCTGGGCATCCACAGAACACATCTGATCCTTTCTGCTGTCGCCCACCACAGATCACTGAATCAAATTCAGCCTGTCTTCCTTCTACTAGCCTTTTCCTTCCCTTCCCTGGTGTCTGCTTGTTCTTGTAGGGATCAGATTTTCATATGAAGTAAGTTTATTTTCTTCTTCTTTCTCCAGAGCCTAGCCCAGGACCTGGTTCATTGTAGTTCTTATTAAATGTTTATTAACATCCAAAACCCAGTTTAGAGTGATGGTGTGGCTTCTTCTCTTAGGCCCTAAAGGGGGACATTTACATTTGTAGTCAAACCAAAGGGCCATTAAATCGTCATCAATCAACCTAGACATCTTTGTTCCCATTCTCTCTCC
This sequence comes from Gracilinanus agilis, assembly GCF_016433145.1. Lineage (NCBI taxonomy): Eukaryota > Metazoa > Chordata > Mammalia > Didelphimorphia > Didelphidae > Gracilinanus > Gracilinanus agilis. Next base: position 42,687,448 of record NC_058133.1, on the reverse strand, counting down.
CATGTGGTCTCATGGACATAGCTCCTCCCGCCAACCTACAGAGGACCACCCTGCCTGCCCTTCTGTATCTTTGCATGTTTCTCCCTTCAGCCCCCCCCCCCCAAATTACAGTTAATGGCAAACCCTAAAAAAACCTTTGCCATTAACAGTCTATTTTTGTGTTCAAATTCACAATGCATTTTTATACTTGTTTTGTGTTCTATGCTGACTAGTTGCCCTTGTGTATTAGAGAACAATTTCAAGTTTGAGAAATTGTTTGTTCATGTGAAGTAGCTTCTGAGGGCCTAAGAAGGCTTTCTGGGTACACTTTACTTGAAAATTCTCTTTTCACTTGAAGTCTTGTGCTTGGCATTTGCACATCTGTCTTCAGAGGTGGTTCTGAAGTTCTGAACTTTGGTTAATGAATGAAGTCATAGGGGATTCTCAGAATGCTAGGGAAAATGCAGAAAAGCCCCAAACAAAGTATACTAGAAGTGAACCAGCAGAAATACTATTGACACCTCTTTCATTGGTCTTCTCAGTTTTGGTGGAGGGAAATTGTGTTCCAGGATATGCCTGTCTTATTGTCTGTAAGATTTACTTTTTCACCAACAAAATAGTTTCTTTATGCTTCCCCTCCTTTTTTTTTGTTTCCCCATTACAAAATTATGTACCAAAAAGAGGGAGCAAAGTTATTCGGGGCAATTCTTTTTTTTTAACTTTTTGATCATTTATTACGTGTGCCCCAGGAGATCATTTTTAATATTATCTATCTTTTTTCTCCTTTATTAAAGTTCATTTATTTATTTAATTAATTTAGAGTATTTTTCCCATGGTTCCTTGTTCTTTCCCTCCCCTCCTTCCACCCCCACTCCCATAGCCAGCGAGCAGTTCCACTGGGTTTTACATGTGTCATTGATCAAGACCTATTTCCATATTATTAATGTTTGAAATAGAGTGATTGTTTAGCCAACATCCCCAATCATATCCTCATTGAACCATGTGATCAAGCAGTTGTTTTTCTTCTGTGTTTCTATTCCCATAGTTCTTTCTCTGAGTATGGATACCATTCTTTCTCCTTAGTCCCTAAGAATTGTCCTGGATCATTACATTGTTGCTAGTAGAGAAGTCCATTATGTTCAATTGTGCTATGTGTGTCAGTCTCTGTGTACAGTGTTCTTCTGGTTCTGCTCCTTTCACTCTGCTTCAATTCCTGGAGGCTGTTCCAGTTCACATGGAATTCGTCCACTTCATTATTCCTTTTAGCACAGTAGTTTTCCTTCACCAACAGATACCACAATTTGTTTAGCCATTCCCCAATTGAAGGGCTTCCCCTCATTTTCCAATTTTTTGCCGCCACAAAGAGTGTAATTATTAATATTTTTGTACAAGTCTTTTTCCCTATTATCTCTTTGGGGTATAAACCCAGCAGTGTTATGGCTGGATCAAAGGGCAGACAGTCTTTTAAAACCCTTTGACCATAGTTCCAAATTACCTTCCAGAATGGGGCTGGATCAATTCACAACTGTACCAGCAATGCATTAGTGTCCCAATTTTGCCACATCCCCTCCAACATTTATTATTTTCCTTTGTTGTCATATTAGCCAATCTGTTCAGTATGAGATGTTACCCCAGAGTTAATTTGATTTTCATTTCTCTAATAATTAGAGATTTAGAACATGTTTTCATGTATTTATAGTTTTGATTTCTTTATCTGAAAACTGCCTATTCATGTCCCTTCAGAGGATATTAATTGGGGGGATGGCTTGATTCTTTGTACAATTGATATAGCTCCTTGTAAATTTTAATAATTAGACCTTTGTCAGAGGTTTATGTTATAAAGGTTTTCCCCTAATTTGTTGCTTCTCTTCTAATTTTGGTTGCATTGGTTTTGTTTGTTCAAAACCTTTTAAATTTAATGTAATCAAAATTATTCATTTTACATTTTGTAATATTCTCCATCTCTTACTTGGTCTTAAAATCTTTCCTTTCCCATAGACCTGACAAGTAAACTATTCTATGTTCACCTACTTTACTTTTAGTTTCCTTCTTTATATTTATGTCATTCACCCAATCTGAATTTATCTTGGTGTAGGGTGTGAGATGTTGATCTAAACCTAATCTCTCCCATACTATTTTCCAATTTTCCCTGCAGTTTTTGTCAAATAGTGGGGTTTCGTCCCAAAAGCTGGGATCTTTGGGTTTGTCATAGACTATTTTGCTGAGGTCATTTACCCCACGTCTATTCCATTGATCCTTTCTTCTGTCTCTTAGCCAGTACCATATTGTTTTGATGACCACTGCTTTATAGTGCAGTTTAAGATCCGGTACTGCCGGGGAAGCTGGATAGCTCGGTGGATTGAGAGCCATACCTAGAGACAGGAGGTCCTGGGTTCAAATCTGACCTCAGATACTTTCCAGCTGTGTGACCCTGGGCAAGTCACTTGATCCCCATTGCCTACCCTTACCGCTCTTCTGCCTTGGAGCCAATACACAGTATTGACTCCAAGATGGAAGGGAAGGGTTTAAAAAAAAAAAAACAAGATCTGGTACTGCTAGGCCTATTCAGGGCAGTTCTGAAGCCTGTTTAGGATCATGGAGCATCCCAGCCACTTAGTAAATTCAATGGCACGTGCCCTACACAATTGATGTTATTCACTATTCTCAATTGATGTTATTCACCTGCAGCAAATCATGATGATTGTCTTTGGTATGAAAGGGTATTGTCTGTCTTTTACCAAATCACTGATAAAAGTGTTAATTAGTACAATGTTAAGCTCAGAAAACTGATCCACTTGACTAGAGTAGACAGAGAACTCAGTTTGGAATTAGATAAACCTGAATTCAGGTCCTATCCCTGCTACTCGCCACTTGTGTTATGACCTTGATCAAACTCTTAACCACTTGGAGATGTAGTTGCCTTACCTGCAAAATGAGGGGGTTTAGTTATATATGCCTTTGAAGTTCATTCCTTCTCTAAATCTATACTATGCGTCTTAGTCACTTAACTTTACTGGACCTCAATTTTGTCACATAAAATGACTTGTTTGGGCTTCCTTTCCAACACTAAATGTGCTATGATCTTAAGTCATCAAACCATTCATAGTTGGTTACTCTTTGAATCTGGCCATTCACTTAAATTATATTATTGACTACTCACATTTTTTTTATTCCAAACTTAACAAATATTAAATAAAATGAGCATCTCCATATACATAGTAAAATTGAAGAGAATTTTATATGAAACCAAGACTGCTCAGCTTTTCTCTCCCATGTTAGTAGATAACTTGATGACTTCTTCTCAAAGTTCTCTTTTTATCCATCAGAAGCAGACAATTAGTGCTTTCTTTTCAGTGAGAATCATAGACTTAGGATGAGAGGAGACCTTAAAAGTCATCAGTTCCAACCCCATCATTTTATAGAAGAGATACGACACAGAGAAAAAGCCTGTAATCACACAGCTAATAAGTACCTGGTGGGACAGAAGGAGATTCAAATCCAGATCTTTTCAACTCTAAGCTCAGTGAAATATTCTCTACATCATATTGCCATTTATCATGGAAATTTCCTTTTATTGCTTTCTCTGAGTTTTGAAGGATGAAATTACTGTTAAGCCAATTAAAAAATTATTGTCCTGCTTGAGGCAGATAGAGAACTCTAGCAGATATCTGGATAATGATATCTTCCATTACTACTGTAACATGCCTCTAACCACACACACAGTAATTTCCTAAACTTCTTATCTCTTCATTCTTTCTGGTTCTAGTCGATATTGTTTCTTTTTCTACCTCCAGTGGTTACCATGCAAGTGCATCCTACCATGCTCCCTTTCTTGGAGTTCTCTCTTCTTAGTATGTGATGCTATTCTCCCTCTTACCACCACAATCCCCGCTATCTTTTAACTTCCCTCTTTCTTTTGAAAATGTTTTATCTCTTCAAGGCCATTTCTAAATCATGGTTCTTATTCTACCCAATCTTAGTGGCTTGTGAAGTCTGATTTGCCTCCTTATGTTAGGATTTTAGCTTTATCTTGTGGCACACATTTTGTGCATTTGTCTATAAACATTGTAAGCCATGGGCTTTATTACTTATTCCTATCTGTTTTCTTGATTTTGTTTCTTTGAACTTCTTGGTTTATTTCTTGGTTTGAACTTTGATTATTCTTGCTAAACTCTAGCTACTCTCTGTGGTATCTGCTTTGGCTTTTTAATAGTCGGGATAATTTCTCACCCTTTTCATTTTAAAGCCCATTTGATTAGGTGATTTGTATGAGATTTTTAAAGAGATACAAAATCAAAGGACTTGGCTTAGAACATCATTCTATTTTGGGTAATTTCAGTAAAGAAGATATAATGCTTAATTGTTCCACCTCCTCAGTGCTACCATCTTCTCTTTCTTACTTTGCATTAAATCCCCTCGTTGCATGCATTTTTTCAAATGACCAAAAACTTAGTCCACATCTGTTTTCTTTTGCAGAAAGGGCTATTGCAAGGCATGAAGTGCGTGAAATTGAACAGCGGCATACGATGGATGGTCCTCGGCCAGATGCAGCTTTGGATGAAGAGGAAGACATGGTGATCATTTATAACAGAGTCCCCAAAACGGCAAGCACTTCATTCACCAACATCGCCTATGACCTGTGTGCGAAGAACAAATACCATGTCCTCCACATCAACACCACCAAGAATAATCCGGTGATGTCCCTGCAAGATCAGGTAAGTTCCACGTGGGCTGCCCGTTGATGTGCCCATCCTCAAGGATTTAGTGCCCGGCATGACTCTTACGGAGCGTTTCTTTTGGAAGAAACGTACATTTCCTAACCCAATTGTCTCAAGGACAAGGACTGCGGCTTGTGCCGTTTTATGGCCTCTCCTGCACCCAGGGCTATGCCTGGCACTTAGCAGGAGTTCAGTAAATGTTTGTTGAATGAATTGTTTTCTTTTAAGTATAATCACAGAGTAAATCCCCCAATTATATGCCCTTCAGTAAAGCTGCATGCTATTTCCCAGCACCAAAATAGAGGGTATATAATGAATCGATTTTCTTCCACAAACATGATTTGGCGCCCTGGGGTAGCAGGCACAGGGCCAGGCGCCGAGGATACAGAGATGGAAGGATGACACAGACTCCAACTTCAGGAGCTTCCAGTCAAATGAGAGAACATGCGGGGAGCCCTCCGCAAACCCGACAGTACTGCAGACGTCCCGGCATGACCCACCTCTGTTATTTTTGCTCGTTAGCCGTCTCGGTGCCGCCTTCTCACTCTGTCCTCCTCGTCCATGTCACCTAATCCCGATGGCTCCTTCCTCGGTTAAGGGCTGCCCCTCCACGGCCGCTCTCCGAGCTTCGAGAGTCCTGCAGCCCCAGTTCTTAGGTCGCCGGGGAAGCCCCTCCCCAGTGAGCCCTGTCTGGTCCTGGTGCAGCTGCCGGATCCCGGCCGACACAAGGTGCAGCGAGGCCCTGGGCTCCACCAAGGATGGCAGCGGCGCTTGTCGTCCGACACTTTATTATCCCTTTGGAGGTTTTCCTGGCAAAGATGCAGACCCCGTTTGTCACTGTCCTCCTCCATCTCAGTTCATCTTTTAGTCATTACTCTGAACGTTTGGTCAAAGCTTCCGGAGGGCAAGAAGACGATCTTTTTAGTTTTTAGATCTTCATGCCTGTAGAATCATAAAGTCTCACAGAAGGGCTTCATAGTGCCGTCCAGCTCAGCCCATCCCTCAGCAGGAATCCACTCCTTCCACCCTAAAGATGGCAGCCCCTTTACAGCTTAGTCAATGGGGTCATTTTTGTAGCTGAAAATGCAGCCATTCGCCGCCCCGACAGGCCTTGAAGAAGTTGAATTATGAGGAACCTGTTGCATTGGGAAGTATTTGTTGAGGGATCGAATGGTTTGATTTTAAGAAAGACTTCATAAAGGGTCAAGGGACAAAGACAATTTACCAACAAAGAGATCTACACTGTCAGCCATCTCATGGAAACTTTAAATAGCCTTATTAGTAGTCAAATCAATTAACATTCAGAGGACTTTCAAGGACCATTTTTTTACTCAGCAAATTAGGAAAATAAATAAATATGAGCCACACCAGCAGTGGAAAGGAGATGAGGAAACACACTCATACATGGTTGGTATATTTTGAAATGAATTCATTTTGTGGCCCACAGGGAGCATCAAATAGGGCTTAGTGGCCCCCATTTCTGTTTGTGTTTGACCTCATTGGCTTGAAGTTCAGTGACTTGGCCAGGTTCACGCAGCCAGTACGTGTCAGAGGAAAGACTTGAATTTGGGTCCACCTGGATCCAACTGTCTGTGAAGTTGAATCAAGACTTTTTTTGTTGAGCATCAGCAACTTTTAATTTAATAAACCAAAAACTGAAAACACCGCTACTTAACACTTTGTAAGCCACCAAGTAAGAGAATCCACAAGTCACTTAATAGCTAACAAAGTGTTAAATAGGGGTTAAGTACGAATCAAATATGGTTGATTAAAAATAGACAAAGAGAATAAAGAATTCCCTTTCACAGGGCTCTGTGCCTTCTATCACACTGCCTTTCTTTTCCTATAATCCTTTTTTTTAAACCCTTACCCTCTGCCTTAGGATCAATACTGAGTGTCTGGCCAAGGCCGAAGAGGGGCTAGGAGACTTGCCCAAGGTAACACACAATGCCCAGGCGGTGTCTGAGGCCATTTACCTCCCGTCTCCAGGCCTGGCTCTCTCTCCTCTGAGCCACCGAGCTACCCCTTCCTGCAGTACTCTCAGACATTTAGGGAGGGAATGGATGGAAGGTGGGCAGGAATTTTAAAACCCTGTATTTGAATGGACAGCCAGGTGTCTCCTCACGTGGTCTTATTAAGAAGCCGTTCTGAATGGTCCTCTAATTGGGACGACATTTTTTCTGCTCTATCAGTGCAGGATGAATGGTTATCTCACAATTGGACCCAAGTGCACTCTCCACGCTCAGGCAGTCACTGGGCAGAGCAGTGCTAATGCTACTTCTATTTCCTTCAAATTTTGATGTCTCACATTATTTGAAAATTGCTTTCTATTGACCTTACTTTCTCTTATGTTTTATTGGCAAATTTTGTTTTGACAGCAAACAGAAATCAGTTACATGCCTCAAAAAAAATTGAACAGAACAACAACATAAATGTATGATTGTAGTTGATTCTGTGTAACCATACCCCTCTACAGTTTATCATTTGCTAAAAGAAGGGAATAGTGAGTCTTAACCATGAGTTGCTCTTGCTTTCTCTGAATTTCTTTAAAAAACATATACAAACATATGAAATGTCATACATCTTTTGTTTTATTGAGTTTTTTCATTGTCACATTCATCTACTTAATAAATAATTAATAATCTTAATGTACTGGCTATTATTATTACATAGTAATTATATTTTTTACTATTCAAATATTCAGAAATTATTCCACCAATCTCAATTTATCAACCTTTTTTCCATGGATTCACTGTGAGAGAATGATCTCCAGGAGTCATCTTAGCATTCTCCAAATCATTCTAATATTATTCAGTTATTTATGTTATCTTTAAATCTCTTCTTGAAATAAGTTCCGTAATTGTCCATTCCTATTCATCATTTTAGTTAAAAAAAGAATCTTCTCTCATGATTGATCAGTCATAATAGAAATGGATTTATTGGAAATTTGATCTTCCCCCAATATCACTTATGTTCTAGTTTCCATAATGAACTACTAAGTGATCAAATGAAAAAACTCTTTAGAAAATCTGAAAACACTCTTTTTATTGCTAGTCAATGCAAAAGTTCATGGAAATCATTATTATTAGTGGTTTTTTAAAATCAGCATTTAGGAAAGTTATTTGACATGCTTTTGTCCATAATTCTCTTATGGAGAACATCACAAAAATGTGAATCTGTCTCCTTCAGGCCCTGGGGCTCGGGGCCAGGCAGAAGCTCCTTTCTTACATACCCTCCTTATTTTGAATCACCTCTTCTAGTTAATTCTGCTATCTGTATTTCCACAGAAATCACACTATTGCCTTCCCATTATAACATCAAGGGAACTCTGTTAGGGACCATTCTGTGCACATCATGCGGCTCAGACACCTAGCTTTGGGCTGAAAGGGAGGACCCCCATCAGTCAAGGCAAGACTAATAAGCTTAGAGCTGCAATCAAGGCCACATTTCTGACTATCTCCCAAGGGGTGGGGAAGTTAATGTTGTTGTCAGGTGAATAAAATGTCTTCTCCACTAGCACCTAGCCCAGGACCACGCACGTGGTAAGTGCCCAGGAAACGTCTGTTGAGTGGAATTAAATGTGTACACTTTGTAGACAGTAATTACGAGCCAGTTTGTTGCTAGCCTCATGAGCCTCTCCTCATCTTCACTAGTAATTGATATGTATCTGTGTGCATGTATATATATGCACATATATCTTACGTATAATATATATATATACATATATATATATATATAAATTAGCCCAGGCACCTTCAGAGAGGAAGTTGTATCTATACGTTTTTGATCCCCATCACCTAGCATAATGTCTTCTTTGCAGTAGATGTTCCATAAATAGTTGTTATTCTACAGATATTGAATAGTTGATAATGGAATCTTGAAATATTGCGCACAGCTTGGATAATGGGCATTCTAGGTTTATTTTAGGGCAGCATCCCCATGGTCTTCATGTTATGTTCTTCCATCATTGTGGGTTTTCATAAGATGTAAAGGATTGTCTGTTTGGTTTTTTGTTGGTTATTCTTAAGTTTCACAAAGGATTATGTGGCCCAAAAGACCTTTTGGAGTTTTCCCTATTTCCTTCGAACAGTTAGGTGTGACAGAAAGGATCCTGGACTTGTTCAAGAAACCTGCCTCTGGTCTTGATGAGTTGTGTGATTCTGGACAAGTCATTGAATTTCTCTTAGTTCCCTCATTGGCAGAATGATAAAATGATAATATATCATGCTATCACATAGAAAATGCTTTGTAAACCTCAATGTTCTTGCTCTATGACCCTCCCACACCTTCACATCCATTTTGAACTGTCAGAGGATGCAATCACACTGTAATCTAGAATGCTAAAGTCCAGAACATTTGAGGCCGTCTTCATCCATGCTAGCATGCTTATTTGTCTGACCAACTGTGCTCTTCATCTGCTGGAATGGATGCCTCACCCTAACTTTATTGCATTTCGCATGAAAGTGTTGTAATTTTGGTCGTTTTTCTGTCATGTCCAACCCTTTGTCCCTCTATTTGGGGTTTTCTTGAAAGATACTGGAATGGTTTGCCATTTCCTTCTCCAGCTCATTTTATAGATGAGAAAGACAGGATTAATTGACTTTTTCAGGATCACATAGTTATTAGTAAGGGTCTGAGGCCAGATTTGAACTCAGGAAGATGAATCTTCCTGACTCCAGGCCTAGCACTCTGTGCACTATGGTACCTAGCTGTCCCCAAATACATTTCATAAAATATCATTTGGTTCTGGGAAAAAAATGTAGATGAACTATGAATAGAGATCGGTTCCCATTCTTAGGACATTTTTTTTCTTTGCCAAACACCTAAAGGATTACAGTCCAGAATTTTACCTGGCTCTCTTGTCTGTATAGAACTGAAAATTTCAGTAACCTTTGCCAACTTTCAGAGTTGGTTTTAATTAGCTAAGCCAGGAAACAGCTCTTGGGCATCCTAATTTCCTAAAGAAAATGCTTCCTCCAGACTTTCTTGTTTACTTAAACAGTCAAATCTAAAATACGGTATCTCATCAGATTTATGCCAGACATTTCAGGAATCAAGTTGTTCATTAGTAGGAAATGTATGGCTATTACAGCAAAGCTTGCCCCTATTCTAGGGAGTTTTTTTTTCAAGCAGCTGGGTTCAGGATCTAGAGGAATAAAGTATGGGGGCAGCTGGGTGGCTTAGTAGATAGAGAGGCCCAGAGTCAGGACAACCTAGGTTTAAAAATCTAGCCTCATACACTTCCTAGCTGTGTGTCCCTGGGCAAGTCCCTTAATCCCTTTTGTCTAACCCTTACCACTCTCCTGCCTTAGAACCGACAATTGGTATTGATTCTAAGACAAAATATGGGTTTGTTCTTTAAAAGAAGAATTAAGTATTGTTATATGTATTATGTAGTATAGATGCTGACCACCGGATTAGATCAGAATGTCTGGTTCACCCTTTTCTCTGCTGGAATTACTTTGTGGGAAAACTGGATGGGGAGGCCAGAAAAAAACCCAAAGCAAAGGGCAAAGGGAAAATTCATTTTCTAAAAGCCAGATTTCAAATATAGTAAATTTAAAAATAATAATAATGTAACAAAAATATTTTAAAATTAGCAAATTATTTAGAAACTGAGAGGAAAGTAAGAGTGTAGAGCTTTTACACTTAACCTCTGCCACATTCAAGAGAATTGATTTTTAATTATTGGGAAGTATGATCCAAAATGCATTAAAGGACTGAAAAAAATAAGTAGTGTTGCTACTTGTGCGACCTTGGGCAAGTTATTTAGGCTCCCTGGTCCTCACTTTCCTCAGCTGGGAAAGGAGGAGAGTAGGCTGGATCAACCCAGATGTCTGCTCCAGGGGATCAATGATCTTATTCACAATCAGGTTTTTGGAGCATCAGCCTCCAGGATTCCACACCTAACTATAAATTCCACTCCAGGTTTGGGACAGGCATAACGAACTGAGATAGGTACCACTTCCTTGGAGTGGGAGAATTTATGGGCTTCCCTTTGTAGACTATCTGAGGGGGTGAAGAACTCAGTAAATGGTCAGACGAATAAGCATGCCAGCATAGATGAAGACGGCCTCAAATGTTCTGTGACTTTAGCATTCCCAATCACAATGCGATTGCATCTTTTGACAGTTCAAAATGGATTTGAGCATGTGGGAGGGTAGCCTGATGGGGCAGATCATCCTTGGAGACGTTTCAGGTCAATTCTTGTAGCCAGAGTGTACTGCGGTCCTCCTGTGCTCAGGGCAGGGTATATAGAAAAATACATCATTGCTGCCCTCAGAGTGCTTGCAGGGGAGAAAGGAAACATGGTTGGTATTGTCAGGCCTTTGAGACCATCGTGCCGGTCCTCCAGAGAGATGTTCTCACTACTCACTTCTTCAGCATCTGACCCTGTGAACCTGGATTTGAATGCATAGCAAGGGAAGCATCTCAGCAGAGGCAGACAGTAGTAAGTGGGGCCAGAAGGGAGAGTGATCCCTCTTCTCTTGTCTTCCTTCATTGGCTACTTCCCTTTCTTCTAGGCCACATGGAAGTCAGGAGGGGGATGGTTTGCTTGATGAAAATTTATCAGATAAGTTCCAAAGTGAAGCAGATTGGAGTGAAGGTTTCTTGTGCAGGAAGAGAACAGAGTTTGGCCTCAAAGAAAAATGGCTTCTTGGTGGTGAAAAGCACCACAGCCTTCATTTCACAGTGGTTTAATCTGTCATGGTCTGCCCAGAAAAACAGCTTGTGTCCTCCTAGTAGGATTCAACAGCCTGTGCTTTTTCCTTTCATTTGTTTGGCTCCAAAGTTATCTGTTCTCTTCACTCTATTGCAAATATTAATAACATGGAAATAGATTTTGAACAATGATATATGTATAACCCAGTGGAATTGCTCGTCAGTTCAGGGAGGGATGTGTGTAGAGGGGAGGGGAAAAAAATCATGTAACCGTGAAAAAAAATCCTAAATAAATAAATGAATGAATTTAATAAAAACTTTTAAAAATTTAAAAAGAACAAAAATATATAGAAGAAACAGTTTATTGAAAAAGAAAAAAATAATTGTTCAAGAAGTACATTGTACTCTCCATGAGAAGGGTGTGTGTGTGTGTGTGTGTGTGTGTGTGTGTGTGTGTGTGTGTGAAACAGTATAATCTTTCCTTTTAATTCTCTTTTTAATATCCTCTACCCAACTATCACTCAGACATTTGAATGTAAGTTCAATGTTTCCTATTAACTGTAAGCATTTCCTTTTAGCTGCATCTGTTCAGACAATTAAGAAGCAAATAGATTGTCCTGTCCCAAACATTCTTTAGGTCTTCCTTCATCTTTTGCTCTGTTTTCCTTCTTACATAAGAGAATTCTCCTTTCTTACTTAATCTTATGCCATAAAGCAGTTTTATAACAAGCCACACCAGGAATGTTTATTTTAAGTAAATGAAAGAGTAGGAGTGAGTGGAATAGAAGAGATAGTAATTACCCAAGTTAATAGTAGTACTCATTCAATAGCTAGTAATTAGCCAATTGGAATTTGGCCAGGGTAGCCTAGCTGACATTCCTACTCTTTTAGGTGGTCAGAATGAGGATTTTTTTGTTTTTATTGTTTAACTTAAGTCATCAGAATTTTTAGTTAAATCTCATTTAAATAATGTGTTCTAGGCTCTTAGCAGGACAACACTTTCTAGCCCTTTCTAGAGTCTTGGTTCTGGTCTGTCTCAACTAATACAGAAATTATAAGCGTCTACTCCTGCTCTGCCTGGTTTCCCTAAAGGACTCCTGCCTGATTACTTGCTGCTCTGGCTCAGCTCTAGTTATAAAATCTGACAAAATCACTACTTACAATGGTTCTGCTCTAGGCTGGCCATAAAAACATCTCTTTTCATGGAGCTTAGCTAACAACCCCTTCTGGAACATCTTTTTTTACAACCTATCTCAATCATGGCATGAAAGTTCCTTTTGAATCAAAGCATTGTTAACTTTCTTCTCCTCGAGCCAATATTTCCAGTATCTTCAGTTTCCTTGACTTCATCTAGTAAGTCATTTAGCATTTATTCAATCTCTACTACGTGCTGGCAGTGTGCTAACTACTAGAGAAACAAAGGCAAAAATCATCCCCGGTTCCAAGGACCTCACAGTCTAATGAGGGAGACAACAGGCAAACAACCATAGAAGTATACAGAATTAATTGGAGATCATCACAGAGAGAAAACACTCACTATTAAGGGGGACCTGACAAGGCTTTTTTGTACAAGGTGGGAATTTAATGATTAAATTTTGACACTTTAAAGGTTAGGGAAGCTAGGAGAGAGGTGGAAAGGGAAAGAATTCCAAGCATGTGATATAACCTTGGAAAACATCTCAAGTTAGAAAATGGGGTGTCTTGTGCTAGGAATGACCTGGAGGCCAGTGTCACTGGGTTGATGAGTATATAGTAGAAAATAAGGCATAAGAAAACTGGAAATGTAGAAAGGAGTCAGCTTTTGAAGGGTGTTAAAAGTAAAACCTAGGATTTTATATTCAGTTCTCAAAGCAATAGGGACTTTCTGGAGTTTATTGAATCTCAGAGGGTTACATTGTCAGACCTGCCCTTTAGGAAATGTTAGCCTAGTAGAGGATGGACTTGAGCTGGAAGAAATTTGGGGCAGGAGACTTACTGGCAGGCTGTTGTAGTAAATTTTATTTTCTTCTACCCATCCCACTCTACCCCAACTCCCTTTAGAGAAAGCAAGAAAAACAAAACCTTTGCTTGAAACATGTATAGTCAAGCAAAACAAATTCCCATACTGGCCATATCCCAAAATTTCTGAATCTCTTAGCCCATCACTTCACCTATCAAAGACTGTGCAGTATGTTTCATCTTAAGTCCTCTATAATTGTGGTTGACTATCGTTTTGATCATAAGTACTAAGTCTTTCAAAATTGTTTCTCTAAAGTATTGTTATTGATTGTATAAATTCTTCACCTAATTTTGCTCACTTCACTCTGCATCAGTTCAAAGAAGTATTCCTGGATTTCTCTGAAATCATTACCTCCATCATTTCTAATAACACAATAGTATTCCATCATATACATATACCATAACTTTTTCAGTCATTCAGTGGAAACACTTCAGTTTCCAATCTTTTGTTATCACAAATAGACATCTACAAATATTTTTGTACCTGTATGGCCTTTTCCTCTTTCTTTGATCTCTTTGGTTTATAGATCCAGTAGTGAGTCAAAGGGTATGTATAGTTTAATAGATTTATGATCACAATTCTACATTATAGAATGGCAAGACCAGTTCATAGTTCTACCAACAGGGCCTTAATATACCCGTTTCCCCACAATTCCTTTAGCATTTGTCATTTTCCATTTTTGTCAACTTTGCAATCTGGTAAGTATGAGAGTTGTTTTAATTTGCATTTCTCTATTTTTTTATTTAGAGCATTTTTTAACCTAGGGCTTGATAGCTTGGTTTTATTTTTCTAAAAATTACTTCTTCATACTTCATTTATCAATTGGGGAATGGCTTTTATTCTTATAGATTTGAATCAGTTCCCCTTGGGTCTTAGAATTTAGACCTTTTCAGAGAAACTTGTTTCAAAAGTTTTCCTCCCCATTTATTTGCTTCTCTTCTAATTTTAGCTGTATTGGTTTTGTGTGTATAAAACCTTTGAAATTTTACAGAGACAGAATTATTCTATTTACTTTCTGTGATTCTCTCTCTCTTGCTTGGTCATTAACTCTTCCCTTCCCCAGTGTCCATAGACTGTCTTCTTAAGCCAACCTTGTCTGGAAAATGATTCACTGTGACTTTTTCCCTGACTTTTTGAATTATGATTTGTTCTGCTATGTTTTCTGTCTGGATCTTTGTGGAGGATGTGTGTTAGAGGTGCTGAGCTGAACTTCTTCCTGCTGTTCCACAATCTCAGCTCTGGTCTCTTTGTCTTTCATTGCCATTGCCAAAAAGTAGAGTATTTAGTACTAAGAAAGCAACAGAGAGTACAGGGGGAAAAGAGGCGGGGGAGTGGCTTGGATTACAATAATAGCTTATATTTACATAAACCATAAGTGATCAAGCACTTCTACAAATATTTTCTTAGCTTACGCCCACAAAGAAATCTGTCATTTAGATAGAGTCAGTATTTTTTCCCACATTTTACAGATGAGGAAATAGAGGCCCAGAGACAGGCTCAACCAGGTTAATCCAGTGTAATCCTACCACATCACTTCCTTCCAATTTCTATTTGCTTTTATCAGTAGCCGAAGGAGTTGAATAATGATGAAGGATTAAAAGGAGGCAAATCCAAACTATTGGAGGAGGTATGAAAGTGAGAATACAAATTAGAGAAGGAGCTGGGGTTGCAATTACCCAAAAGGTAATAACGGCCATGAAGTAAAATGGAAACACAGGTGGACTAAGGTAGAGAAAATAGGGCTAAAGGCATGAAATGCTGATATGGTTACAAACAAAGATAAAAGAGCCAGTCCTCGACTTCTCAAGTTGCTTTTATTTCATTTTAGAGTTCCTAGAGTTGGGCATTTTTCTCAGTTTTTAGTGGACTACTCCCCACCCCCCAAATCAATCAGCAACCATTTCTTAGGCCTTTACTTTGTGCTGGGCACCATGCCAAGTGCCAGGAGTGCATAAAAATGTAAAATACACAGCCTTTAGTTAGGCAACTGCTTTCTCATCCCACCTAATGATTTAATACTTCAGTTTATCCATGATCTCATCAATTCGATATTCCCTCTACTGGTGCAGATCATCACTCATCCATCCCTTCCCATCCTGTGTAATTCTGCCCAAGGACATGGGGCTCTACCTGCCAACACTTGATTGGACTGATTTGGGTAACTCTGTCATTCAAAATGCTAAGATTCTTTTCTTTTGAAATATTCTATAATTAATAAGCTGGTTGTAATGAAAATATATAGATAGGAGCTACTTTTATCCATTCAAGACAGTATTCCAGTTAGTCCAAACTAGTGATTCTTGATTCTTCCAACTTAAGTATCACACTCCTCTTCCGATGGACTCGACCTCATTCAGTTGTGTCTGATGTCTCCCAGGCAAAGTCCTGAAGTCCTGTGTGTGGGGAGCTCGATGATGATAATGGTGGATGTCTGAACTCCTTCCCTTTCAAGCCTTGCTGTCTTTTCCCACTATTTATACAAAATATTAATCAATTAGGAGAGTGGAATGTTTAATGAAGAGATGTTTATTCTGGCTTTATAGACAGGAGTCTTGGATTCTAGTCCCAAGCCCTGTCACTCCCGAGGAATGTGCCTTAGACACATCACCTCTTGGGGTCTTTGACAAGCAAAGGGTTAGTCTAGATCTAAGGCCTCTTTTAGATTTCAAATTCTGTCACTCTATAAGGAAGACACCTTTTCCTTGTTGCTACAGACCTTATTTGTATCACTGAAATAAAGGCAGTAGGTATATAATCCTCCCACTGTAGACCTTATAACTTCTACTCGGTAGCTACACAGACAGATCTCATGTCAATCGAAGCAAGTCACCCTCTGTGGCCACAGAATGACTCAAGTCCCGGGAAATCCCAGAACTCACCCAGCTTCTTGAAATTATTTTTGGATGGGAATGTGTCGCTCCAGGCCAACCTCTTAAGTCTAACTTGGTGTAGACCTTCCCTGGAGAAGGAAGCAGGAGAATAATAACTCCTGTGTGTAAGAGTCATGGAGCATTTTTCTTAAAACAGCCCTGCGAAGGAGACACCATCAGTGGACCTGATCGGCAGATCCCAATGACTTTCATTAACGATTTACTCTGTTTTATAATGTTGGGCAGCTTTCTTAGATTCTGTGGGCCAGTTTCCTCATCTGTAAAATAAGGAGACCAGACTAAGTGACCTGGCTTGAAGTCCCAGCCCCCGAGCGGTTTTTCCATTCCAGGTTCTCTGAAATGTGACATTCTCCTTAATCTTTGCATCTTCACCTTGCCTTACCCCATCTCGAGGCATTATCTCAGCTGTAGCGTGAGGCGTTTACTGCCCGGCATCAGTTTCCTCTTATCATCAGCGATACGGCCATGGGACCAGTGCTGCCCAACGATGGATGGCACTTAAGATTATTGGATAAGTCGTCAGGATTCCTCAGGGCTGCGCGTAGTGACGAAGGTCATATCTTATGGACTGGCTTGTTTCGGGCTCTGTGTCCCATCTCTTGGAGGCATTCTGAACTATTTGCTGTTTTTCATGTGAGTGATTTACCTCTTGGAAATCAATTCAGTTTTCCATTTCAGAAATTGCGTATCACTCTCTTGCAGCTGGCGATACTGAGATGGATCAAATTCTCAGTATTAATCAGTCCACCAACTATAAAGTACATTTCTCATGTTTAGGTCAGTAAATATTGACCAGCCTAGAGTGTGTTTTTGGTTCTCTTAACACCAAATGAACAGTAGTTAAGTACTAAAGTCTGTGTGCCTTATACATAGTAGGGACTGGAAAAAAAAAGGTGAATTTAATGGAATCATGTTGATTCAAAACCTGAATTGACCTTCCCCTTGTCACCAGTTTTCTTCCACATCATTAGTTGCCTTTGAGCTTTTCTCTTCATGCTTCTAATTCCTTACCAGCATCTAGTTATGCCTTAATCCAGTTTCATTTAAAGACTTGTTCACTTTGTTTTATATGATTTTGGCTATCACTTGGGGTCTTTGTGCTTAAATATATTGTTCATGATAACAAATTCTCAGAAGAATTTTTACTTACTATGCATAAAGCATATCTTTGCTGCAGTGTGATCCACTGCCTGGGCCAGTCAGCTGAGCAAGAAGGGGAAGGTGGATGTCATTCTTGCCCATCCTGCTGCATTAGAGGTGTCGGATTTATATCATACTAATTTCTACACAGTCCTTCCATCTGGTTTTTAATAATATTTTTAATGCTATGTAATGGCTTTCTTTGAATCAGTAGTTACATGCTTTTTTTTTTTTTAAAGGAGCCTATTTCTCCCTGTGTTAAGATTTTACCCCACAATTTGAATCTACATGAGTATCAGAAGTGTGCATGATTGTTTTGAACACTTTGAAGGAACCAAATTACAATGTAAGTTGCTTTTACAAATTCAAACTGTACATAAATGATGTGCATGTTTCTATTTTTCAGGTGCGCTTTGTAAAGAACATAACCTCCTGGAAAGAAATGAAACCAGGATTTTATCATGGACATGTATCTTACTTGGATTTTGCAAAGTAAGTCCCCAAAAATACATCCTTTAAAACGTTTTGACTTTTAACAATCAGAAATGTCTTGAATTTGGTTAAATTTTTGTGATCTAAATTTTCCAAAATAAAATGTAAAAAAGGACTGAGTTGCCAATTTGAAACTTGTAATTCTAGTAAATGATGTTGTACCTTCTTATATATCACTGCCCTCTAGTGTTCCTAACTGGATAATTCTCAAATCTATTAAAATTAACAGGCCTTGAATTTTCTTTTGGTTTGAATTTTTCCCCCCTAATCATTCTTGCAGGCCAGTGGGTAATCATGACCACAAATGCCACCGGCCCTTTTCCTTGCATGACTGGAAAGCTACTCTTATTAGAACACTAGATTTTCCTCCTAGAGACTGAGCAAATCATCTCAGTGACATGCCTCATTGACTAAAAGAATGGGGAAGCAGAGCCTGCTCTCCCCCATCACCCAATGATCAGGACCCAGCCAGATGCTTCTGCTCCTCAGCTTGGGTCACCTTGAGGTGATACGACACCTTCTCTTTGCCTAAATGATGGTGTTCTTCACATCCTGACAGATTGAGATGGAGGCTAAAAAGAACAACCCTTTTGTTCAGGTTTTGATTTAACTCTACTTTGGAAGTAAATGATTCTCGTCTGTTCTTGTTTTTATTTTGGGGGTCAAGGCATTGTCACCAGAATTCGTCATTGCCATCTAAGGGAAGCTTTACAAAGTTCCAGCCTAGCCGACGGGGACCAAAGTCTGTGTGGGGCTCCCTCTAGAGTCTATTTGTGCCACAGTAGGAATGGACTGGGAAATTGTTGGCATTGAACAGTCTAAACACACAGCACTTGGACTCATTTGAAAGTTCATTCAAGTATCCCTGGTAACATAAGATGATGCACATTTGTAGCTTTTGAAAGAGGACTGAGACCTGAAATTGAAATCCTATCCCTTAGAACACCAGACATTAACTTCAAAAGCACCATTAAAAGAAGAATTGAGATCGCCACTCATCACAAAGTACAATAACGAATTTTATTATTTCGGTTTATGACATCTCTCTCAGAGCTTTCCACTGGTGGCCACGACTTCAAAGTAATTCTCCCCCAGGCATGTGCCAACTTTAATTAAAGGGGCTTAAACTAGAAAACTGCATTGATATCAAACTCTCAATTTAGCTTTTCCTACTTTGAAGGATTAAAAGACAAAAGAGTATAAAGAAATCTTTTGGTTTTCACCAAAAGTTTTAATAGAAGTGCACATTAACAAGAAGTCTAAGAAGCCTTAACTTTTTGGAAATCGTGTAATTAAAAAGGAATCTCTCCCCAAAGATCATGAATATAAAATCCCATCATTCGTCTTCCCAGTGTTTCCCTTAATGTTTGGAACCTATTCAATGAAATAGTCTGGGTTTTTTTTGTGTGTGTGTGTGTGAAGTTAGGTATACCTTTTTCTATAAATAATTCATATGGTAGTATTGAAAACATTTTATAGGCAGCTTTAAAATAAACTAATTATTTTTTCTTTCTGAAAGGCACCTAACCAATTTCACACACTTCATTCATATGCATATTTTCCCTGAGGGCTGCATTATCCTTGAAGTAGATGTTTGTTACCCTTTCACCTAAATGATTTATTTTTTCCACATGCAACTTGATTTCTAATACTTGAAGTTTTCATTATTAAAATATATATTGAATGCTTTTTGCTTTTGGCAAAAAAGCTTATACTTAGAAAGAAAGTCTGAAAGTATTTTCTGGTGTTCTTGTAGTTTGAATCATAAAAGCTTTTTGGAAGAGATTTATCCTGTTTATTCAATACTGTAAGGAAACTTTGTATCAGAATATTTCAACATGAGTGATTTTCATGTTACATTGGCAGCTAAAAATTATTATGAAAATTCTCTTTATTGGCCTTCTAACATTTAAAAATGATACTTCTAAACCTTTGCTCAATGTATTTAGTCCAGAAAAATTGTAACTCTAAGTACACTTGATTGAGAAGCTCAGCTCCCTCTCAAGTTTTCTTCTCTTCTTCTTTTTAAAGTAGCTGTTAATCAAAGTCATTGCCAAAATCTTGTTGAATAACTTTGTTATCAACATGTCACCAAAGGACAGGAAGGAGAAGAAAAGCTCTAGGCTATTTTTTTTTTAAAGTTCCTTTTCTTCTCAAATCTTTCTCTATTTCTGTCTGGCCAGTGCTTTATGGGTGCCACAAAGACAAAATACATACTCCGTCTAGGAGAAAAGGGGATACTTTGATGAGAGAAGTATATGTGTATTAGAGATAGTTTTGTCACAGTCTTAAGAGTTCTGTGTATGACCAGAAAAATGTAGCAATAGGCAGCAAGTGGAAAAAAACCAAGGCTACTTCCTTCAATTTTCATTTGGATCTCTGAGAAACATTTGTTTTATCTGAAAGTTATTTCCTCAACAGCCTGTGTTTTCAGATTTTAACTACAAAGAATTATAAGTCAATATGTTGTCTTCTTTTGGGCCATTTCTTTACCACCACCCCTCCTTTCTCCTATCCCTGTCTATTTCTTCCTTCTTGTTTCTACTTACTATTTTTTTATTAATTGGAAACAAATGAAAGGGGGGAAGACTTTTGTATGATAAATGTCACAAATTTAAAGAATATTTTATACTTTAAAATAGTTTTAGACATTTTTCACAAGATAAGTAAGAAGAACATAAGGAATTTTTACTAAGATCTAAATTTCTTTTATCTTTCATAATAAAAAATTATCACTTTGTGAAAAAATTTTAACAGATTTCTCACTTTTCCTTAATAAGAGTACTCAGGTGGCATTGCTAATCATTTTTACTGCTTTACTTTTCTACAAACCTATAACAGAAAAACATTTAAAAGAAACTGACTCTCCTGAAATCATTAAATTTGGAATGAAAAATGACTAATCAAAAATTTTTTTAAAGGAGGCCAGCTTATCTAGAAGTCATTTGGCCCTAATTATGCTGTCATTTCAATTAACCTCTGCTGAGGCCTTTTACATTTCAGCTACCATGAGGTTACGTGTTCCATGGTCATAGTCAAAAGCAGGGTCAAAGTAAGATACTTTTAGCAGCAGCTATCTTACAAAGATATACAAGAATATTCCATTTTTATAAGTCTCTGCTTGAATTCCTACAAAAGTTTCACTTTTATTCAGAACATTGTTGGAAGTCTGCCTCTGCTGCCCCAGAAATGTGTATGTTTTTTTTGTTTTTTATGGTTTTTTTTCCTGTAGATCCCTTTCCCTCCATCACCTCAGTAGTAACTCTTCTCAGCTTCTATAGCAGGGCAAGGAGATGCAGAAATGTCAAGAATAGAAATGCCTCCCTTAATGCTTCAGTAAGTCTTTTTTAAAAAGTAAGAGACTTCTAGCCTCAAAGAGTCTTTTTATTAATAAATGGAATTGTGTAGAATGGATCTCTTTTGACTTGCATCTCTAGGGTGAAGCACCATCAGTTCCCTTAGCATTTCATCTGCTTAACATGACCCTATGCCAGATCCAAAATGGTCCAAGTAGTAGCACTCTTCATTTTATTCTTATCAGGGATCAGTAAGCAGGAGCAGTGATCTTTTTTTCAGATATCGCATCAGACGTGCAGCATTCAACTCTGTCGAGAACCCAGAGCTTCTTGGAACTCCTCTCTTGGTTTTTGTGACTCAGTATTAGTTCTTCTCTTTCTGGACTTTGGGAAGTTAGACTCTGAATGACAAGGGATTTGATCAAAATGTTTGGTTCCATTTTTCTTTTCTCATTCTTAGTTAAAAAAAAAATGACTACTACTCACTGTGCAAGATGTTGGACTCTTGAAGAGTTGAACCAACTGGGGAGTTGGTTTGAATACATTATCCATGCAGCTAGGGGCTCTCTTACTACCCATCATGAGTTTGAGTTACTTAGGCCAGGAGAACCATCCTCTTTGGTCCTGGCAGAGCTGCCAAATGTGAATACTCTGAGCCAGCAACATTATTAATATATGGATTATAGAGAACTGGAAAGGCACACAAGACTAAAGGAGCCCAAATGTTTTCCCAGTTTTTTCAAAGGAAAGAGAATGGAATCTACAAACTATATTCCCATTAAATTGACCTAATTTTCCTGGCAGTATTGTAAAATAACTTATTTAGGCAATAGTGAATGAATGTCCCTGGAAAAGAAAATGACAATTACAAAGAATCAACATGGTGGAGGTGGGTGGGTGGATGGGACCTCTCCATGGAGCAGAGAGAGTAGACCAGAGTGTGGATGAGGGATTTTTCTGCATATAAGCCCTCTGCTTGAAAAGGTCTTGAAAAGAGCCGTTGTTGTTGTTGTTGTTGTTGTTGTTGTTGTTGTTGTTGTTGTTGTTGTTGTTGTTGTTGTTGTTGTTGTTGTTATTGTTTTCTTCAACTGTCAAAATGTTTTTTGGGAGACTGCAGAAATTACTTTTTGGGATCTAGTGTCTAAACTTTGCCCTCAGTGGCAAGAGTGAAGATGAAGATGTGTTCTACAGTAGAAAATCTCTGCTAATACCTGCTCATTCTGCTCCTTTCTCTCTCTCTCTCTCTCTCTCTCTCTCTCTCTCTCTCTCTCTCTCTCTTCTTCA
>NC_058133.1:42638722-42664874 GCF_016433145.1 Gracilinanus agilis | reverse complement strand
GTTGTTGTTGTTGTTGTTGTTGTTGTTGTTGTTGTTGTTGTTGTTGTTGTTGTTGTTGTTGTTGTTATTGTTTTCTTCAACTGTCAAAATGTTTTTTGGGAGACTGCAGAAATTACTTTTTGGGATCTAGTGTCTAAACTTTGCCCTCAGTGGCAAGAGTGAAGATGAAGATGTGTTCTACAGTAGAAAATCTCTGCTAATACCTGCTCATTCTGCTCCTTTCTCTCTCTCTCTCTCTCTCTCTCTCTCTCCTCTCTCTCTCTCTCTCTCTCTCTCTCTCTCTCTCTCTCTCTCTCTCCCTCTCCCTTGTAAATCAAGGATTTCCTTATTGCCAGTGGAAAAAAACAGGCACATGTAGTTCATTGGAACATTCTGTGTGTAGAAAGTGCCTTCTGATTTTTTTTTCCTTTTCTCTTCTTTTGGAATTCTTCCTCTTTGAAAGAAAGGCTACAGAGTTACAGAGGAATGGGGTCCAGGTTGCATTTGTATTTCCTGTTTGGGTATAGTTCAAGAATTTACCATCTAGACCCCAGCCTGTAAATGATGATCCTGTATTCAGAATCCTTTTCTGCAGGGTAGAACCACCCAGAATTTGTGATCATGCCTTCAGGAATTGAGGGTCACCTCTGTGTTACAATAAGGAAACAGTTTGACTTCTGTGGAGGGTCTTGCTGCTAAATGAGTGTTTAGTATATCAGATTGAATTGTTAACTAGGCATTAAGGGTAGAGGCTATAACCATAGAAATACTTTGTTCTCCTTAAAGACCTACTCATCTACTTAAAAGGATTATCTCTATAATTAGGACCAAGCTCTAATTAATTGAGCTAAATATCATAGATACATTTTTATTACTTAGCATTCCTCTGTTTTCCATTGGGTATTTCATCATCTTTATGTGTCTAGATGGGTCATCCCCACCTAATAAAAGCCCCATTTTGACAAATGGCTTCTCCTGGAGCCAGCAAAGTATCACAGGAGTGCAAAGAATAAACTGGAGATGGAGATGAGTCCCCCAAGCCTTCCCATGCCCCTTCAGTGTGCACTCAGGGCTGCCGGCAGCCAGCCACGCACGGCTGTGGTCCTGGCCTTCCACGTTCATGAGGGAGTCTGTGGAAAGTGCCCTCCCATAGAGACACTCGGGAATGATGCTCACCCCCTTGGACTCTCCCCTCTCCTAATGTCCTAACGTCCTAAGGCTCTTCCCGGAGCTCAGTCTCTCCTCTCTCCTGGCTGTGCTCTTCCTGCCTGCTGATACTTTTTTAGATTTTCATCGTGGGGACATCCACACACTCTCAGAGGACCCCGTTTCACCCCCACTCCATGGGCATCCATCACTCAGGATGGGTTTCTCTGGGGAAATGTATCTTTTCCAGACAGCCACTTCGAAAGACCCTTCTGTGTCTGAGCCACAGAATTTTGAAAGTTGAAAAGTTGTGTTTGGGCCGTTTTTAATTTAATAAGGGCTGACTGGATAGTTTGCTAACTGCCGAGGCCCTTCCAAAGTATCCTCCTTTGGAGACAGATTTCCTTTTCGTCATTTAATCATTAACAAACAATATATTATACTACAAATCATCCTTAATATTAAGCATAATAATTTAGAAAAGAGGAGGGAAAACCCATTATGTTACCAGAAAAACTTTAGTAAAGAGACCAGACGGGTTCAGAGCTTTGACATGTAAGTAGCATTTTGGGGAATGCTGCTTTTGCACTATCAGCATTAAATATTTTCTGAATCAGCTTAGAGAAGCTCAGGGGCCTCTCCCAGGCCAAAGGGGCCGGATCGAGCAGGATGTCTCTGGGAAAGGGAAAGAGTCTATCCTCCTGGGGGGAAGTCTAGTGTTTGGAATTAACAGGAGAGGAAGTTGGGGAGGTAGAGTCAGTACTTGTCATGGGAGGGCCTTGAAAGTCAGGCAGAAGGGGCAGCTGGGTCGCTCAATGGATGGAGAGTCAGGTCCAGAGATGGGAGGTCCTGGGTTCAAATGTGGCCTCAGATACTTCCTAGCAGTGAGACCCTGGACAAGTCATTTAATCCCCAGTGCCCAGCTCTTACAGCTCTTCTGCCTTGGAACCAATATTGATTCTTGAACTGTATTGATTTTATAATGGAAAATAAGGGTTAAAAAAAAAGGCAGAGGAGTTTAGTTTGGACAGAGTCTCTTCAGGTCATGAATGATATGAGAGTGGTGTGTTGGAAAGATTAAGTATCAAGAATGTACATTGGATGGAGAGAGACCAAAAATGAAGGCAGCAGTCAAAAATTTTTCACAAGAAGTGATGCAGGTACCTGGAGTTAGGGCCGTGGCAATAGAGAGAAAGAGGAGGAGTCATGTCTCTGATGTAATGTTTAACATGGGGTAAAAATTAAAAACTTAGGGAAAAGATTAAAAAAAAGTGCCTGGTGTCCCAACAAAGGATCCTAGTTTTCCCATGAAAAGAGAAAGAGAATTTGGGGAAAAGCAGCTGCTTTGGGGGCAGACAAAAATTATTAGCCAGTGAAAGAAAAATAGGAAGTTTGCCCTTTTCCTACAGTTCCAACATTGATTCAAATTTGACTCATCATCAATCTGTTTCTACTAAGGTTCGTCAAAGCAGAATTTTGCATAATACACAGAAGTATATTCCAGATCCCACCCAGAAGGCAGAGTCCTGATACATTGATAATAGTTCTCTTGTTTAGTGAGTCAGACAATTTTAGAAATGTATTTATTGTCACATAAGGTTTTTGTTGCCTTATCTGCAGGAAGCAAATGATTCTGGAATGTAATAAAGAAGTTGTATGCTTACAACTTTTAAAATGACAAACATTAAGGCTCTACCTCAAAATCTATACTTAATTTGGGTAGGAATTTTTCTCCCCAATTTAAAACCTAATGAAGGAATGTTATTAAAATGGATGCTATCTTTTCCACTAGAGCTTGGTTATTTGATTTTAAAAAAATCCTTCCTCTCTTTTGTTCATCTGCTTTTAACTTTTGCTGTTATTTCTTATCCTTTTTTTTTATTATGCTTCAAATACATATAAAGCAACAGGCACTTCATCTGCATGGGTAACCCCAGAAGGATCCTACTCTGAAAAGAAATTTCTTTCTTTCTGTTCTATTTCAGATTTGGTGTTAAAAAGAAACCAATTTACATTAACGTCATAAGAGATCCCATAGAAAGGCTAGTTTCTTACTATTACTTTCTACGATTTGGAGATGATTATAGACCAGGGTTACGGAGAAGAAAACAAGGAGACAAAAAGGTAATATTTAATTGTAAGGAAATTTTTTTCATGGAAAGGTGTTTTTATTTTAAAGATATTTGCCTTGAGTTCAACAAACTAAAATCATTCTTTTATCTGGGTGCATCAGCATTTCAAGGATCTATGATTTCTTAAGGAGAAGTAATCTTTGTACCATTGTAAATTGCAACACTTCTCTGCCTTGGTATTCTTTTAATTCTCTACTTTGTAGAATGGCTTCATTCCAAAGATACTTCAACATACTATCAAGAAAAAAATTATAATTTCTCCAAAAGTTGAAAATTCATAACTTTTTGTCTTAATAATAGTTGGTGATACCAATTCACTCTCATAATCTCGAGCTGTGTTATTTTGCCCTGGGATTTTTTTTTTTAACCCTTACCTTCCATCTCAGAATTGATACTAAGTTGGTTCCAAGGCAGAAGAGCAGTAAGGACTAGGCAATGGGGGTTAAGTGACTTGCCTAGGGTCACACAACTAGGAAGTGTCTGAGGCCAGATTTGAACCCAGGACTTCCTCTCTCTAGGACTGACTCTCTTATCCACTGAACCACCTAAGTGCTCCCATAAATAGACTCTTAAACTTGACTTATTTTTTGAGGCACAGATTACTCTTTGTCTCGTGCTTGTGCAGTGTGTGTAGTCCTTCAAATTTTAACAGTGCATCTTTTCTTTTATTTCAGGTAAATTCTATCAGTCTTAATTGTTGATGCCTTCCTTGTCCTCATCAAAAGTAGTTTTGGTGTGGCTTGGGATTGTGGAGGTCTACAGAGAGGCTTTCCTTCTGAAGGAGTTTCTCACACAGAAATGTAGACTGTTGGAAGCCTCTCATAGGACCCACTGATTGTATTTTTTCGTGGGAATATGGAGTAGACTAAAAGGAGAGAAAGATGGAGTTCAAAAGGGACTCCAGGAACTGGCTAATTCAGTCGCTGTTTTTGTGGACAAGGAACAATAGTCACTTGAACACTCAATGCCCACATTGGATTGAAAATGACTAGAGGCCATTGTTTAATCATGGATTGATCCATGACTTCATCTTTTTTTGTCCCATTGGTTCTGTCAGGGACAAAGCTTTCTGGTCTGTTGTGCTGACAATTGCTACCTTTCAGAGATCCCAATGACTGTTTTTCAATTGGTACAATTCTTTGGCTTCCATATACCATAGATCAGACAGAGTCTTACTCAATAGGCAAAGACTAGTTGTCTGAAGGTTGGTGTTTTGAGAATTAGACTGCATTTAATTCAAGAAACATTTAAGTTTCTAAGGCACTGCTAATGCAAACATGAAAAAAAAAATGACATTCTCAGCCCTTAGGAAACTAATGGATTTTTTTCTCTAAGTCTTAGCTGATTTATGTATTTTCTTCCTAAAAATTGAAACAATCCAGTGATCAACTTAAACTACATGGAAATAATCAAAGCAAAACATAAATTAGTATTTCCCAAATTGTGACATATGAAGTTGTATTGTTTCATACAATCAAACATAATGAAATTGTATTTGTATCAGAAGACCTACTTTGGTGCTTTATCCTGGTATGGGAGTAGTCTAGAATTGCTGGGTTTAAAAAAAACTACTTTTGTTTATCACCACCCTCATTTCCAAAATTATCTCTTTCCCCGTTTTTCCAGCTAGATAACCATTCCTTCTGATAAAGAATAAAAAGTGGGGAGGGGGTACAGTTTTGCTAACTAATGAAGTTTGAAAACGCTCATTCCCAGGTGAGTGAGCCACAAGATAAAGAATACTTTTGGCCATATTAACTCTTGGAAAATTTCCTTCCTAAGTGTTGAGGAATTGTGAGCTGTTTCACTGGATGGCAGTGGTAGCCACAAAGATGAAGTCATCATTTTTTGATGTGTTGAAATATAACATTACATAAAACAACTTTTTAGTTTAAAACTAGGTATATTGTCCTATTTTGTTCTAAAGTTTCCCCTATGCATATGTCCATTCCATAACCCTGGGCATCCTGAGGAACTGAAATGATAGGATATTTTTTCAGCCTTAAAGTATTTCATGACCAAAACATTCAAAATACTTAAGATGAAATAGACAAAATAAACCTTACTTTTTGGAAAATCCAGCTAATACTATTTGATAATAGAATCTTTTAATGATTCTCATGATATACATATTCCATGAACTTTCCAGTATTAACTTTTATCTCTAATTTCTGGTTTACACTGACTATTTTTAAATGGTAAGAATGGGGAGAGGAGTGAACAAACATTTATTTGGCACCTACTTGCCAGGCACTGTACTGAGTCCTTTACAGAGAATCTCATTTCACTAGTTTCATAATATGCTACTGAAATGGTTACCATTTAGGCAAAAAGGTGTTGATCTTTTTGAGCCAAGTGAAAGTCAAATAGAGTCAACTTACAATGTGACTGTTGTTCAGTCATTTCAGTTATGTCTGATTCTTTGTTACCCTACTTGGGATTTTCTTGGCAAAGATGCTGGAGTCGTTTCCATTTCCTTCTCCAGTTCATTTTACAGCTGAGGAAACTGAGGTACAGAAAGTTAAGTGACTTGGACAAGGTCATACAGCTACTTACTAAGTGATGCCAAATTTGAACTCAGGAAAATGAGTGTTTCGAACTGCAGACCAGGATCCCTGCCCCTCGTTCCCTTCTCCTGTTGCCTAACACAGCACTTGGAGGCAGCAGCGAGAGCCATCACAAATTGAGAACCCTTCACTTGGGAACGTGCTTATTTCACAAATGGAAGCAATGAGGTTTTAGGAAATCCAGAATTAGTGACATTTGATTCTCGCTGCCATTGCCACAGATTGCCTCTGATGCCTTGTGTGGCCCCCTGAGTGGTTCACTGGAGCTCTTGTCTGTAGTTTCCCTTGGAAGCAGGATTTCTGTGATTCCATCTCACAAAGGCATCACTGCCTGTAAAGCCCACTCCAGTTCCTTCCAAGCAGTGCAGACAGTGAGTTGTCAGTGAAGCCCTTTTCCTCTTCACTTGTCCCAAGAGCATTTATTCCTGGATGCCTCCATAGTATGGCACTTCCATGCCGCCATGTCAGCTGGGACGTTTGTCTCTTTCCATGTAGCCTGCCTTGGTGTGCCAGAGGAAGCCTTTTATTCTGATATTCTGTGGGTCACAGCACTCGGGCATTATCCATGAATGTTTTCTCACTGATGTGATTTGTATTTGTGAAAAATTGTACTTGTATTTTTTCACTTTTATCTAATTTTGCTAATCTAGGACAGTAAGTTTATCACTGGCAACTTATTACTCTCTTTAATTACTCTCAGTTGAGGGGCCATTGCAGATTTCTCCTTTTCTTCTTGAATTAATATAGGCGAATGCTAACTTCAGTCTGATTCTCTTTGAGCAACATTTTTTCTTTAAAGACTCACACTAGAGCTTTTTATATTAAAAATCAAGTCTTTGTCTTAATTAGAAGTTGTGATCATTATTTTTAATCACTTGTTGAAAACGTTGAGTCCCCAAAGCATGCAAAATACAAGGCTATTAAAGTCCCTTACTTGTTTACATTTTCTATATATCACCAACAATGTCCTGCAAGAAGAGATAGTAAGGGGACAGTAGGTGGCTCAGTGGATTGAGAGACAGGAGGTCCTGGATTCAAATCTGACCTCAGATACTTCCTAGCTGTGTGACCCTGGGCAAGTCACTTAACCTTCATTGCCTAACTGTTACTAATCTTCTGCCTTGGAATCAATACGCAGTATTGATTCCAAGACATAAGGTAAGCGTTAAAGAGAGAGAGAGAGAGAGAGAGAGAGAGAGAGAGAGAGAGAGAGAATAAGAGATATTCCATTTTAAATAACTATAGATACAATAAAGTCCCTAGGAGTATATCTGCCAAAACAAACTTAGAAACTGTATGAACATAATCATAAAACACTTTTTTTCCCAAAGAAAGTCAGATTTAGGCAATTGGAAAAATATTATTGTTCATGGGTGGGCAGAGCCAATATAATTAAAATGACAATTCTTCCTAAACTAATTATTTACTTAATGCCATCCCAATTAAATCCCCCCCCCAAATTGTTTTGAACTAGAAAAAATGATAGCATAATTCTTTTGGACAAACAAAAGATCAAGAATATCAAAGGAACTAATGGGAGGGAGAAGTAAAGGATGGAGGTTTAGCAATACCAGATTTCAAATTATTGTAAAACAGCAAAATTCCATCCTTACACAATCAAAACTATCTGATAATGGCTAAGAAATAGAAAAGTAGATCCAACAGAACAGGCATACAACAAACATTTGTAAAAGGTTATTAGTAACATCTGCAATTGAGCAAAAGTAAAGATCCTTGCTTTTGGAATAAGAATTCAAAATTTGGTAAAAAATTTGTTGGGGAAACTACGAAGTAGTCTGGCAGAAACTACATATAGACGAATATCTTACACCATTTACCAAGATAAGATCAAAATGGACACATGAATAATGCATAATGAGAGATATAAACAAATTCAAAGAACAGGGAACATATTACCTATCATATCAGATTTATGGATGGGATATGACTATGAATAAAAGATAAAAGGCATTGGGAGATATAATTTTGAACATATACATTTATTCTGATTGCTCTTGTATAGATTTAAAGATTCTGAAATTTATTTAGTAGGGTTTGTAATTAAAATAAAAATCTCTAACTTGGTAGTTTTTTTTCTCTTAAAACGTTTAAAAAATGTTAGAGGTAACTATTCAGTAGTAAGCAGATTGAAACACTGTAAGTTGAAAATATATAACTAAGAAAGGTATAAGATGTCTTTCATTATTTTGTAGCACCCAGACTCAGCTTTACCATAGTTGATGAACTCAAGACACCTTTTTTTGTGGTAACCTAATTTCTTAAGTAACTCCTACATTTCTGTGGCTTGAATCTGGTTGTAAATACCAATATATTACATTTTATATATTCTCTTATACTGTATCAAGTATGAAATATCTGAACCTCTTTACAAAAATGTCACTTATGGTCTCATGGTGCTGGTTACCTTGATAATATTGCGCATGACTGATTTTTTGAGTGACCAACTGTTAAATATCTCCATGTAACATTTGTTGGGCTCTCTTCAAGGAATCCATGCCATTTAGCCCTATAATAGAAATTTGTTCATAGGGAAGAAGTCCGAAATATTTGATCCCTTGCTTCCTGTGCACTTACTGGTCAGCTTTCTTAGGCTTCTTTCTAGTTGGTGGCAGATTTCTGCCTATTTGGTCACATTAGAATATCTAACTGATGCTCCAGGCATCTTTCAGTTAACTGACTTCTGACCAGAGCCCACTACTCACATTAGTAAATAGTAAGAGTAGCTGCAAATAACCAAGTCTTAGAGAGGTAGTACTAGGTTGGAAATGAGATGACTGTGCTGAGACCCCTCCTTAACTGGAGGTTTGGGAGTTCTTGATGCTGCCTTCCAATCATTTTGAATCAAAATCATTAAATCAAAGTATCTGATGACATGAAGCTTCAATGCTTCTATTTCATGAGCCTCAGCTTTTGTAGATACTTCATCCAGTTGCACAGACTACAGCTTTTCATGATTTCAGTAAACTCTTTGAGAGTTGCTATAACCAAAAAATTCATTGCCTGGAATCCAGCTTACGTGGGAACTTCTGCTGCACTTAGTGAGTTACTTACCTCCACCATATGTTCTGCCACTGGCTCATACTTAAAGCATTTCCAACTTGGGTGGAAACTTCTCTGTCATGGCCTTGGAGAACTGAAGCATCTAAGGAGGATATGACTAGAAATTTAGCCTAGGAACACATTGACAAAAAAGAGAGAAATGAACTGATGGAGTAATTAGTGCCACAAGAGCCAATGAAGGAAATAAGACCAAGAGAGAACCAAGGAGGATATGGAGGAGGAGGAGAAAGGGCTCACCATGACTAATACCAAATTGGCAAAACTAGCCATCACCAATTATCCTCCTTTGCCTAATTTTGCAACTGATGTGAAACTATAAAATAAATTTTGCCCCCAAGTCTACTTGGAATAGTAGATAAATATTTGTTATATTTTTCTTCATTCCTTAGCTTTGGGTCCCTGAAGCAAATAAGTTTATTGTATATCCAATCCCTGTTCTTTCTTACAAGTATCTCCTGCTGGGCTTCTGTATACTGTATAGCTGTCTGAGTTCTCTTCAGCTCCCCTTTATTCATTCATCTCCCAACAATCCCTCGTAGGCTTCACCCAAATCAGCTAGCTCACATACTCCCACCAGTGCACTTCACTGCCCTTCAAACAAACAATAGACCCAGCCTCACCTCATAAAATGCCAAAGGTTTTTAAATTTCCTTGCTTATCTGTTGTACTTTCCATTTATTGAATATCACAGTTCCTACAACTTTGAAGATTTCACTCTATAAAAAGAGCCAGATTTACTAGCAGAAAAAAACTGATCATATTTTTTGATGTTAGCCTTTTCATTTCCCTAGTAGAATCAGCTGGTTACATAAGTCTGCAAGAGGAAAGAGAGTCTTTATTTTGTTGGGGTTCTTTTGAACATTTCAGATTTTGAGGGGAAAAATACTTAAAGAATTTCTTTCTCTAAAGTTATTTTTTAGTTCATCTTTTAGTGAAGCCTGGAGGAAACAGATGATTTGGGTAGATAGCCATTTGAGTGGCATTCTTCTCTTGTGGTATGTTCAGAGAAGAATAGGTATGCAAAATGATAGATATTCAGATTAGATTCATTACATGTCATCTTGGTTAATGGGTGTCTTAACACAAGTTTCTATGTGGTTAAAAATGGTGGCATACTTTTTTGGTTTCAGATGGAATATACTAGTTTTATTTTCATCAAATATGAATGCATTGTAGATGAGACCTGATTGTAGAAAGAAGATCTGATATATTCAGACACATTTACTTAGCCCTTAATTTTTCATGGTTTTACTTTGACTTATACTCTCTGCCATGTCTACTTAACAGCAAAAATTTATTAAGCATCCATTTGTGTACAAGACATTGTGCTAGTTACTAAGTACACAAAGACAAAAAAAAAAAAAAAGCCAGTTCCTGCCCTCTCAGGGATGAGAGTAATAGAACATGTATTCAGGTAAACAAAGGCAAGATAGTAGGAGCCTTAGAACCCAGGGCAATCAGGAAGGCTTTCATATATTTCCTAGGGAAGTTAGGAAAGAGCCCCTCTACCAAAAGATGATAAAGAAGTAAGAAAGGAAGTAAAAACCAAACCCACAAAGCCATTTTGTCCTAGTTTAGCCAATTTAACAAAACATTTAATAGGTTCAAAGATTTGGAGCTATTAACAAAAAAAAAATCACTTGGGCAATTATTTGTGGGTTTTCATTTATCTGCTCTAGGATTTCATTAGCATGAAAACAGGCTATTTTAATAAAGTAAACCAAAGAACCATCATTCTTACTTAACCATTCACCAATCAATGACATTTTTGACACCAACAGAAAATATTTTAATTTCCAAAATTCCCTTTATCTTAGTTAACAACAGAAAAAACTTAGGTGTAAACTTTCAGTGCTTTTGCCTCTTGTAATAACCTACATTCCCACGTTCAGGGGAAATCTTTATAATTTTTTTGAATTAATCAAAAAATGAAGTCTTAGAGGTGATGAGTTTCCTGCCTTTGCTTTTTATTATTTATTTTTTACCTTCTATATGACTCCAATCAGATAAAGGAAGCAGAACCCATCTTCTGAGCTTCAGAGGCAAATGGGGTAATCTAGAGACTGGTTGAAATTGGATAGGCCTGGAATAAAAAACCTTCAAGTTTATCATCTTCTCAGTTCAGTGGGCCAAAGACTTCATGAAAATTGGAACATGGTATATAGATAGATAGATATGTTTTTATTTTATCAGACATGACTCAACATAGATGATAATAAAACTGTTTTTAAAGGGCCTGAAGCTTAGAGTCAGATCCAACTCATAGAATACATAAATCAGATTCTAGTGAAAAAGTTTGTTTCATCTTTAAAAATAAAAAAGCTCGCATTCCTTTACTTTTTATATGGACTTTGAGAATTTTAAAGAATTTCAAGAGGGGCATTATTAAAATTATTAAGGATATAATTTAATTATTTCTTCCCTCAGGAGTTATTCCTTCATTTTTTAGATTCATATATTGTTAAATCTTAAAGAACTATAATCACTGCTCGTGAAAAGACCCTTAAAGACCCATGTCAGTGGTTGAATATCTGGATTCATTGATGCATCAAACAAATATTTACTGTGCTTGCTTGTATCATGTTCAAAGCTTAATGACGATAATACAAGAGCTTTTAGGGAGAGACATAATTAAAGATAATAAATATTTGGAGTGCAAAGAAGGGAGTTCCCTGCCAGATAAATTGGGCAGAGGGAGGACTCCATGGTAGGAAGTTGTGCTTCACAGATAGGACTTGGTAAGAAAGGAAAGGATGGTCTGAGCAAAGGTACAGACAATCTGATAGCCATTGTGTATTTGGGGATCTGTTAAATAGAGCAATCTTTGTAGAATGGGGAGTGTGTGAGGAATAAGATTGGAAAAATGTGTTGGAGGCAAATTGTGGAGGGCTGGAAGTCTTAAGTTTATCTAAAACTCTGAATAAGTTTTGAGTAGGGTAGTGACATTATGAAAGTCTTGTTTAAGTAAGATGAATCTGGCTACAATGTGGAGAAGGAATTAAAGGAGTTCAAGGCTGTTACAGTGTTCTAAGTATGAAGTAATAAGAAATGGAACCTGTGTTATAGCAATGAAATACTCATGTGATGGAGGAACTACTGAGGAGAGGGACCAGTATGTGTGAATATGGTACTGCCCAACCTTTACTTGAGAAGAGATTTTTCTGTTTGTAATTCCTGGTGAGGTTAGGCAGAGTGATCAAGGCATCCAGGAAAAAGATAGTCATGTTCAACACAATGGATCAGCCCCCATGTATTAAGGATTAAGGATGGCTTCTGTGTGCCAGTCACTGTGCTAGATACTGAAGGCACAAAGGTAAAAATAAACTAGCCCCTGCCTTTGGTGAACTTACATTTTATCAATTTGAGAACATCTCCCTAAATAAGAATACACATAATATGCATATGGTAAATGCCAGTAACATTTTGGGGAAAGGCATTAGCATTGAGGGATTCAAGATTCACTTCATGTAGAAGATGACATTTGAGCTGGGTTTAGAAGAAACCAAAGATTCCAAGGGGTGGTGAGAAGCGAGATTGTTCTAAGGGATAGTCAGGACAAAAGCAAAGAAAGCAGATACAATGGCTCCGTGTGAGCTGAAGCAGGAAGAAGGCCAATGAGGGAAGACAATAGATTGTGGGAAGAAGAGTCATGTCTAATAAAGCTGGGGAATTAAGTTGGGGCTCTGTTGTGAATGACATCAAAGGGCAGGTTTTTATTTGAACCTTGAAATAAAAGGAAGCTACTTGAGTTTATTGAGGAAAGGAGAGATATGATCTGAGCTATACTCGATAGGAATCATTTTGGCAGGAGAGCGAATGTATATTAGAGAGTAGAGAGGTCAGAGGTGGGAAAAAACACTAGGAAGCTCTTGCAACAGTCCAGGCGAGAGGCAAGAAGGGCTCGTACCATGTTAGTGTAGAGGAAAGAATGGAATGAAGAAATATTATAAATGACATGGATTAACAACTAGCTTGGATATGTGGAATGAAGAAGAGTGAGCACTTCATACCTATAAGATTGACCAATATGGAGGAAAAAAAGTGATGGTGGGGATGTGGCAAAATTGGGACACTGATGCATTGTTGGTGAAGTTGTGAACTGATCCAACTATTCTGGAAGGCAATTTGGAACTATGTCCAAAGGTCTATAAATTTTTGCATAATCTTTGATCCAGTAATACTACTGGGCCTGTATCCCAGAGAGATAATAAAAAAGGGGAAATGACCTACTTTTACAAAATATTTATAGCTGCTCTTTTTATGGTGGCAAAGAACTGGAAATTGAAGGGATGTCCACACCTTGGGGGAATGCCTGAACAAATTGTGGTAGATGATGATGATGGAATACTCTTGAGTGCTAAGAAAGGATAGCTGGAAAGACCTTCATGAACTGATCTGATTCAGAGTGAAATAAGCAGGACCAGGAGATAATTGTTCATGGTAACAGCAATATTTTGGAATGATCAAATTTGATAGACTTAACTATTTGAACTTATGACAAAGAATGCAATCCACCTTCAGAGAAAGAACTTTTAGAACTGTAATGCAGATCAAAGTGTATTATTTTTTACTTTGGCAGGGAGGGGGGTTATTTGGAGGTTTGGTTTTATAATGTTATCTTACAAAAATGAACAATATGGAAATGTTTTGTGTGATAATATATCTATAACTCAGATCAAATTGCTTACCATCTCCAGGAAGGGAGAGGGAAGTGAGGGGGAGAGACAATTTGAATCATATAACTTCAGAAAACTAATGTGGAAAATTATTACTATATGTAATTGGCAAAATAAAATAAAATATCTTTACCAAAAAATTAAAAGAAATAGGAGTGTTTAGAAAGGAGTATGTTTTGTGGAAAAGATAATGAGTTCAGCTTGGGACATATTGAATTTAAATTAACTATGGAATATCCAATTCAAAATATCCAGTAGGCAATTGTATATATATATGACTAGAGCTCAAGAGAGATGAATAGAAATGATCATTAAACCCATGGGAGCTGATGAGGTTTCTGAGTAAAAGAATGTGAAGAAATAATAGAAGAAAGCCTAGGACAGAAAGATGGGGAGAGAAGAAATTTAGATTAAAAGTTATAGCTTAGGAGAGTATTAAGGGAAGGATGAATCTGAGTAGGAATTATATTATTCTTTTTACTTGTATCCCCAGCACCTAGCACGATGTATGGCACATAGCGACAATTAATAAATACTTGTTAGTTGATTGGATGTGGTAGTGAGGGCAAAGAATAGATTTATGAAATAGAATGGCTATAGGAGAGATGGAATAATCTGATAAAGGAATTTGGGTATTTTTAATTGTTAAGACATCATTAATGGTGAGATGAAGTATGTTGCCTTCCCTGAATTAGCTGGAAGAGTAGAAATGGTTGATGAGGAGACTGAAGATTTAGGAGGTGAAGGCGTTTGAGGATATGTCTGCATGCATGGTAAAATCCAGTAATTAGAAGGGCAAGAGGTATGCCAGAAAGGAAGACTGAGCTAGGGCCTGCACTCCTTGAGAAAGGAATTCAAATGTCGTGGGACTCTATAGGCAACTGCCATTAGGATTTGTATTGAGTGATAAATTTGAATGGAGGCAGTTTTAAGGAGGAATTTCAGGGTAATGTTGGAGAGCACCCAGAAGTCCTAGTGTATGCCCTCTGCACCCACCCCACCCAAGTACCCAATTGCCCGGGAGTATGAGAATAACAGGGCAGCCAGTGCTGAAGAGGGTAGCTGGGGATGCCGGGGAGCAGTGACAGTCTCTTGTATTCTAAAGGACGATGGGCACTGGCCATCTTTGGATATTCTCTGAAAGAAGTTATTAGCTACAAATGGAGGAAGGACTGAAAAATGACTTAAGACGTGGCACTTTCTGGGGGCAGCTGGGTAGCTCAGTGGATTGAGAGTCAGGCCTAGAGACGGGAGGTCCTGGGTTCAACTCTGGCCTCAGACACTTCCCAGCTGTGTGACCCTGGGCAAGTCACTTGACCCCCATTGCCCACCCTTACCACTCTTCCACCTATGAGCCAATACACAGAAGTTAAGGGTTTACAAAAAAAAAAAAAAAAAAAAGACCTGGCACTTTCTGTATGTCAAATATTCATCCATTCATTGAAAACTGTAGGAAGTCTGAGAATAAACAATCGTTTTTTTATAAGAAAAAGAGGCAGATCTACTTTATATTTTTTTAATCTTTTTTTAAAATTTAGAATATTTTCCCATGGTTACATGATTCATGTTCTTTCCCTCTCCCCCACACCCTTGCCCTCCCCACAGCTGATGCGCAAATTCCACTGGGTTTTACATGTAGTATTGATCAAGACCTATTTCCATAGTATTGATTGATCACTAGGGTGATCGTTTAGTGTCTACATCCCCAATCATATCCCTTTCCATTCGTGTGTTCAAGCAGTTGTTTTTCTTCTGTGTTTCTACTCCCACAGTTCTTCCTTTCAGTGTGGCTAGTTTTCTTTCTCATAAGTCCCTCAGAATTGTCCTGGGTCATTGCATTGCTGCTAGTAGAGAAGTCCATTATATTCAATTGTGCCACAGTGTATCAGTGACTGTGTATAATGTTCTCCTGGATCTGCTCCTTTCACTCTGCGTCAATTCTTGGAGGTCATTCTAGTTCACATGGAATTCTTCCAGTTCTTTATTCCTTTGAGCACAATAGTATTCCATCACCAACCGATACCACAATGTGTTCAGCCATTCCCCAATTGAAGGGCATTCCCTCATTTTCCAATTTTTTGCCATCACAAAGAACACAGCTATAAATATTTTTGTACAAGTCTTTTTCCCTATGATCTCTTTGGGGTATAAACCCAGCAATGTTATGGCTGGGTCAAAGGGCAGACAGTTTTTTATAGCTTTTTGAGCATAGTTCCAAATTGCCATCCAGAATGGTTGGATCAAATCACAACTCTACCAGCAATCCATTAATGTCCTAATTTTGCCACATCCCCTCCAACATTCACCACTTTCCTTTGCTGTCATGTTAGCTAATTTGCTAGTTGTAGAGTGATACTAAACAATCATTTCTAACTGAGGAGATAAAAAAAAATGAAAGTTTCTTTGAGGAGGCAGCATTTGATGAGACCTGAATCAATAGAATTTCAACATGCAGGTTGGTTGGGTGAGAACATGGCAAGCATTAAGAGCCGCATGAGCAAAGGCAGTCTAGAAAGGAATTTATAGATTAATTTAGTCTCAATCCCTCATTTTACAAATAAGGAGGCCGACATATAAATATGCTTTAATTCCCTGCAATCTTCTTTAAAAATGGCAATGTGTCAGCAACTTTGTTTTCAGTTCTTGTCTTCTTAAGTCAAGGGTTCAAAGTTTCAAAATAGTGCCACCAGGTTCCTTCATTCCCAGGACTCATTGTTATCCAAACATCTCTAGTCAATTAATTCCTGAAAATAGTGCTGTGACAAAAAAAGGAACCCATGGGATCCTTTCCTAAGGTGTTTTCTTTTTGGTTTCACTTCTTACCTCCCTCGTCTCCCCTTCTGCCCCCCAAATTTGTTTAACACTTGTGTTGAGATGTTTGATTTGTGGCTCACTTGTTCCTCTTTGCTTGCTCCAGACTTTCGATGAATGCGTGGCTGAGGGAGGCTCAGACTGTGCCCCGGAGAAACTCTGGCTTCAAATCCCGTTCTTCTGCGGCCACAGCTCGGAATGCTGGTAGGAAGATGAACGTGGCTTCCCTTAGCTACTGGCCAGGCTTGTGCTCTCAGGAAACCCTGCTGTTGGGTAGATATTGGAAGACTAGAAGAAGAATGTGGAATGGAGTAATAGGTTGTGTTTAATAAATTTTTAAACACGTTTCCCCTGAAATGATCCTTGTAGGGTCCCTGAAACAGCTCCGTTTGAATGTGGTTTGTCTGTGACATGCCAGTTGTGCTCTAATTAGAGGCTAGTAAGTATTCAGCCTCCAGAGACCCAACATTTTAGCCATTTCAAAATGGCAAATCCTATCCCAAAATAGTAGCAATACTAATAATAATGAGGAACTGTACGTTTGCATAATATGTTACTGTATTATCTCAGCAGCTCTTTTATACCCCATTTCTCAGATGGGGTATCTGAAGGTTGGAGAAGTGAAATGATGGATTAGTACAAGGGGTTAAGACTCAAGTTCAAATCCAGCCTCAGACCTTTCCTACCTGTGTAACCCGGGGCAGGACACTAACCTCTGTTTGCCTCTGTTTCCCCATCTACAAAATGGGGAAAATAACAGCCCCTACATCCTAGGGTTGTCCTGAGGATTGAATGAGATCATAATTGTAAAGGACTCAGCACCGTGCCTGGCACCTCGCAGGCTCTCTAAATGTTCCTTAGTGCTCTTGTTGCTCCTGCTCACACAGCCAGGCATCAGTGGTCCTGGGGCCTTAGAATGCCGATAAAGGCTATGGAGGTTCCTCAGGATTTGAGGATTCCTTTTTCAGGGGCACCAAAGGAGCCAGGGGAGCCCACTCACAGTTAGTATCTTTCTCAGAACGGTTTAGAACTAGAATCACAGAAGCCAGCAGTTCTCTCCAGCCCTCCCTGCTTCTCTTCCTCCTCTACCTGAGGCCTCCTAACAAAGAAAAGGGCACTTGGGGTGTGGGGAGGAAGAGGGTCCTGATTCCATCTTTTTTCCTGGAAGAATCGGGGATAATCCAACACTGGCTTTATCCGATACACCAAGGCCAGAGGTCCCTGGTGTCGTTCAGCCATGAGGACCAGAGCTGGCCGAGAGCGCTCCTCCTCTACAGGGATGCTGCTGAGAGCTCTGGGCCGGTGAATGGCAGAACCAGCACTCCCCATCGGTGGGCTTTGGGCCAGACGGGGTCCCCCTTTATCCTGGCCCTTCTCTAGGCTCCAGGCCGTTTGCTAAACATTTGAAGAGTCTGCGATTCTAGTCTCGGCTCTGATCTCTTTCCTTTCTTAGGAAATTGAAACACTGATGTTAGAAATCGAATTATTTTGAGCAATAAATACAAATCCCCAGACTTTCCTTACAAATCTATTAATATCAACAGAATTCAAAGTTTGGGAGAAACCCTCAGAGTTCTTTTCTGGACGCCTGGTTTAGCATTAACAGAAGCGGGCCGCATAGGAGGATGGGAGATTCAGGGAAAAGAAACTCAACACCGGCGAGCCTTGACGTGGATTTTCTCTCGCCGCTCGTGACATCAGAGGTTTTCCTCTCCGTGGCTTGTGATGTGGCTGTAGCGAGAGTCCTTGCCTGGCGTCACAAGGCTGCGCTCATTCCCTTTCTCTATTTTAGGAATGTGGGAAGCAGATGGGCCATGGATCAAGCCAAATACAACCTGATCAATGAATACTTTCTGGTGGGCGTCACTGAGGAGCTGGAAGACTTCATCATGCTCCTGGAGGCCGCCCTGCCCCGCTTCTTCCGGGGGGCCACCGAGCTCTACCGCACAGGTATTTTAGAGGCGCCCTCGAGTCTCCTTTCCCTTGTACTGCTGAAGCCTCAGATGTAAGGGACGACTCTCTGTTAAGCGCGTCTGCAGACAGATCTCGGTGTCCCCGTCCTCCTGCAGTCCTCGAATAGCTGAATGCCACGAGAGGGTGCAGGAGGGAGCCCGGGACGTCCCTGCTGTGTCCTGGGCCGGGGAGTCCCTTCTCCATTGTTTCCCCGAGCCAGAGGGGGCAGCATGTGGAGCCTGTTAACCCGTTCCACATGCTCACCTGGACATACTGAAAAGGGGAACATTTCTGCTCTAAACATGTAGAGAGAGAAGGAGATTCTGTAGGGAGCTTCTGACCCTTTGGTGGTGTGGATCGTCTCCTTGCCAGGGAAGGGCCCTTTCCTAATCCACCCCACAGCCCTGCTGGGGAAGCAGGCAGTCCTGGCAGGCTCTCCTGAGTCCCCACACCTGTGTGTGCGCCCTGCGGTCAGCTTCTCGGGGCCTGCCGTGTGCTGAGCCGAGCAGGAGGCAGCCCCAACCTGGAGGAGCTCCCAGGCCTGAGGGGGCTCCCTCCTGTGGGAGTGCAGGGCAGGCCTTTGTCTCCGGAGAAGATGGCTGGCCTTTAGTGGGGCCAGGCTAGACATCCCTGACCACCTTGATTTAGACAGCTCAGGAGCCCCCAAAGGGACAGCTTTTACCACAATGACTTGCAAGTTGAGTCATTCCTCCTCAGGCTCAAAATTTCTCATGATTTAACGTTAAAAATCAATTCCCATTGTCCTAAGAGCTCCATTTAGCCTAGATTCAGTGAATTAATTCAGTAAGAATGTCTAAGTGCCTACCATGAGCCAAGCATTGTGCTAAGGACTAGGGATGCAAAAAGAGGAAAAAGAGAGCCCTCGCTTGTCCTCAAGGAGTTTACAGTTTGATGGGGGGAAACTGGCTCGAATAAAGCTTCAGTTTAATTATTTTAAAATTGAAAGAATTGAATTGGATGACTCTCCATGAAGTCCATCCAGCTCTAAACATGTGATCCTGTGCCCTTTAATCATATGTTCTGTTTTCTAAAAATATTTCTTCATCTCCAAAGATATGGACATTTTTTGTCTTATCAAACAGTCAATAAACACTTACTGAGTACCTGCTACGTGCAAAGCACTCTACTAGGCATTGGAGATACAAAGACAAAAATAAGATAGTCCCTACCTTCATGAAGCTTATACGCATCATAGAAAGCATGTATACATAGAAGTATATTTTACACGCATACATATACACAAACAGAAATTAAATACAGAGTTATTTGGGGGACAAGAGAAGGTACTCCAGCTAGGAAGAGGTCAAAAAAGTTTCACTAGGAGGTGGAATTTGAATTGAACTTGAAGGAAGTTAGGAATTTTAAGAGGGTAAAGGAGGAGTAAATTCAAGGCAAAGGGCAGGGGAAAGGGATACCTATTTTCTCTTGAAAAATAGTTAATTTCTTAAACATTTTGTTTGCTTTTGTAAGTAGGAAAGAAATCTCATCTTAGAAAAACCACAGAGAAAAAGCTTCCCACCAAACAAACCATCGCCAAGTTGCAACAGTCCGACATCTGGAAAATGGAGAATGAGTTCTATGAATTTGCACTGGAACAGTTCCAGTTCATCCGAGCCCATGCTGTTCGGGAAAAAGATGGGGACTTGTATATCCTTTCGCAGAACTTTTTCTATGAAAAGATTTACCCCAAATCGAACTAAGAACACCATGTTCCTACTAGATCCCATGGACTCAAATTTTGACCACATCTCCTCCTTGGTTCTCAGCTCCAAAATCCAGATTGTTGGCAAGCCTGTGAGATGATTTACTGTTGAACTAATTTGGGCTGCAATGGACATCAATTGGAAAAGCAAGTAGACTGGAGATATCACCTTTCCAAGAAGCTCCAAGCTTCAGGTCTCT
This sequence comes from Gracilinanus agilis, assembly GCF_016433145.1. NCBI lineage: Eukaryota > Metazoa > Chordata > Mammalia > Didelphimorphia > Didelphidae > Gracilinanus > Gracilinanus agilis. The sequence continues at coordinate 42,644,606 of NC_058133.1, read as the reverse complement.
TCTTCAGCTCAACCTTTGGGTTGGGGTTACAGCCTCCTGTCTAAAGAAAACTACACATTTGTTTACCAAAATTAACACACAGCAGAGTTCTAGTTGATGGTCAGATTTCAGAGAAGTCTCTTCTACACTGTTTTTGATTCTCAAAGCAATTGTCCTTGACCAAGACATCCATAAAGAAGAAACTATTTGACTCCCTCACCTTCCCATGGAGATTTGGACTGTACAGTCTCTAATGAATAGTGTTACTGACTGGTTGGCCTCTTGTCCTTTGTTTTCGTGAATACCGTCAACTTGGAATGTCCAATAACGTTTGCTGAGAAATATGGCTGCTGCTATTGGATTTGCCCATATTTATATAGGTTTTAATAGAAAGAGAATATCCAGTTGTGAGTGTTAAGATGAAATTAAACCCAATAATGTAAGCAGATAGAGAATCAAAGCAGTATTTCTTCCCCCATCTCCTTACCAACCCTGATTGGGAAAACTCATCAAAGAAAGATGTTGTTTTAGTTCGGACTTACACATTGATGTTAAAAACATCTCCATCATCTATTCCTCCCAAAATGATTTCTAACGGATATATTGGCAGTTCCATATTATAACTCCATTAGTGAGCTGTGGTATGGTCGGGATTTTCCTACTACTTCTATACTTTTACCTGTAGAATATTTTTACTAAGGTGCTTTATAATGTGTTTTAAAGCATTGCATTTACAAAGGAGTCAAATGCTGTAAATATTGCATATTTTATGTATTTGGACCAAAAGGATATGAGTAACTAGTTTAAAGTGATTTTGCACCAGTTTTGTTACGTCAAGTGAAATCATCCCATCTGCTGTTCTATTTCTCATTTGGGTCAACTAACTGTTGGACAGAACCGAAATGCACTTCAACAACTTCGAATGTTAATACAGAAAGCACCAGGCAGGTCAGGTAGAAGTGGGTGGTCATAGCGGAAAGAGCCTTGCACTCAAAAGTCAGAGGACATGAGTTCTAGTCCTGGTTCCTCAAGACCAGCTGTGTGACCCTAGGCTTGTACTCTACTTAAACTCCAAGGGCCTCCATTTCCTCCTCTGTAAAATGTGGACAAAAATACCTTCCCTCCTTACCTCATAGAGCTGTCCTGAGCATCCAGCAAGATTGGTGAGAGCGCCTTGGAACTCGTCAAACACTATGGAACCATAAGTCATTATAAAAATTATTTTTACAAAGACATTCTGAACACAAAATAGCTCACCGTTCCTCCCCGATCACGTGGGGCCAACAGGGAGAAGATTCCACCTGGAAGCTGTTGGGAAGAACGACACAGAACTTGGGAGTGATTCCTCTGCTGGAGAGAATTCTTCTCTCAGCGTCACGCACCCCTTGTTTCAGCAGCTACTGAAATGTGAAATTGCCTGGTGGACTCTGAAGCCCTTTAAGATTCACATGCAGCTGTCTGGAGTCAGGACGTGCCCAGCTTAAAAGAAAAGTGGTTAACAGATTGCATGGGGGAAAAATAAAACAAACTTTGTCATCTGCAATGTGAAAGTTTTTCCAGTTTTGTTGTACATTCATAATCAATGCATATTTTTCTATTTACCGTTTCTAAAATATGTATTGCTGAATTTGTCTTCCCTATTCCCCATTTACTCTCTCTCCCTTCTCAGAAAATGAGCCTTCTGATAAAACATTTTAAGTAATCGTGGCTAAGGAATGCCTCACTTCCATCATATGAAAACATTTTGAATGTCGTCCTAATGAATATTTTTACCTGTCAAGAAAAGGGTATTATAACCTGTACAAAACTTACAAAGACATTTGAAGGAAAAATGGGAGGAATATTTAAAAACATTTTTTTCACATCAGAAATATTGGATATATGGGTACATGGTGTGTTTTGACTAGTCTTTGTTTTCCGTTTATTTATTGGCAGGAGATGTGGCATATAAATTGTATCCTTGGCCACAGACGAAAAACAAAAAACCGTGTCCCACCCCTAGAAAAGCCTCATCTCTAACAGGAACAGCTCTAAGGTGGATCTGTCATAGAGTTTACATAAATGCTAGCCTCACTCTTCACATGTGCAGCACCTAGCGAGAGGGTAAGCCAAGGGCTTCCGGGGGTACATCGACTCTCACAGATTAACTGTGGCTCCCCGAAGAACCCTAGAAAAGAAACAGCATTATTAACTAGTCCTCTCCAAGAGTTTACATGCTCTCAAAAGACCCCCAACTTCCATCTAAAGGGGACCTTCCAGACCCAGAAGATTTCTGTCACTATTTCACCAACTTTGATGATTGGGTTGCCTCCAAGTTCTTTTCTTTTCCCTGATCTAATACACAGTTTTCAAAATGTTGGCATTTATGGCATCCTATGTCTGGGGTGACTTAGGCATGGTCCTGCCAGGAGTTGGGGGGGATGGACTCCATGACATCTCATGGTCCAAGCCAGCCCATTTCTGCAAATGCTGCAGATTCCTTATGATTCCAAAGCAAGGGAATGAGATTTGTAATAAATTCAATACCCTCAACTGCTGAAACAATAATGTATTTTTTTAAAGTGGCAAATGTGGGTTTTTTCCAGCCTCTGCTCTTTGTCAGTATTTTTGACCATAAGGAAATACTTTTTTTAATATATAAAAGTGAATTAACCACTTTGCATTTTAAAAGACAATGTTATACGTTATGTGTATATGTGTCTGTATATAAGTCTATATACATATATATATGTTTATTTCCTAGGAGAGGAAAAGATATCTTTTTGTTCAAATTGTTTTAACTCCTATTTTCTAATTGCTCCAAAACAACAGCTGTCAATACATTTATGTGACTGTTTTCAGCTCTTAATGGGGGGGAGGGGGAGGGTCAAATGGATTTTGCTTAGCTTTAATGTGTAAAATATCCCTTTACCTGATAATCAAACTTGGGGGAAATGCACAAGGGTTACTTTATATCACCTGTGTGTATTAATGCAACTTAGAAAATTTTGGATGCTTCTGAATTCTTGATCACCTGATGTAATCTAATGAAAAGAAAATCAGAGAACTTTTAAAGGATCAGCTTTATATATTTTAGTTGTTTTATTTTCATTTCTTATTCTTCGGTTAAATCTTTTTGCCTTTTGGAATCCATAATTATTTTGTCATCTTATTCTCTGTTGCTCTTGCTCTCATTTTTTTTTTTTTTGGGGGCAAAACAGCTTTAGGCATGAGAGAAGTTAAATAAACAGGTAATTGCTAAAACGGATGCCTGTTATTTGAACTTCCATTTAAATTTTCCATTAATGAAATTTTTAGGACTTAACTAGGCTTCTTCCCATTTGTTGTATTCTGAATGAAAACTCCATACCTTGTATCTGTGAGAAGCATCTCACGGGCCCATTTCATGAGACTCACCTTTGAGAGATTGAGACGCTCCTGCCTTTAGGTTAGGAAACTTTTCATCATTAGAAAATAGTGCTACTTCAGGGCATGGAGCAGTTGTTAGGATTTTATTATTATCTTTTTTTGGGGTATCAATCTCCCCAGTATTAAAAATGTTTTGTGTGTGATGCTGGCTACGGTGCCGCTCATGGAGTCTGCTGAAATGGCCTGTTACTTCCAATGCACTGCCAACCTCGCTCCTTCTAAGCGGAGCTTCCGACTACTGCCCAGTGGCTCAGAGAGATGCTGAAACAGGACCTCGGGCTGGCGGGACAGACAGAAAATCCTCCCCGTGAAGCCTGTGCGGTTGGGCAACATCTGCAGCCCCGTTTATAAAACGAGCCCTCTTGGTCAAAACTCCCTTCCACCCCCTCCGTGACCAACCCGATCCTTAGGCATCCGTGCTGCTGTCGCCCCCACCCCTCGGTAGGATTTCCCTGCCTTTGGGGGCAAAAGTCAGGTGTGGGAGCGCCTCCAGCAGTAGCGAATGTAACTTTGAGAAACATGGATTGTGCTTCACGACTTTGATTTCTAATAGAGACAGCTGAATAGTGCCTTTTTTCCCCACAATCCATGTGGTCAGATGCCCGCTCCCGCCTCGGTCCCTCCCTTCCTTTCCTCACCACCTCCCTCACCGTCGATTCATTTGGGCAATCCTGTTCCAACTGGAAACCGTCCTGTCCCCTCTGTCGGAGAGGTCCTCGCTCATCCTCCTTCGCCCGCCGCCAGCATTCTGTTGTTGAAGTGTTTGGGTTGATTTCCTGATGCAAATGCTATTAAAATAAACATCCAGTGGGAAGGGAAAAACCGTTTGGTGTCCTCTTTTCATCTCGTGTCCGTGTCCGTAGCCTTCACACTGACCCACGTCCTCCCGGCAGGCTTTAGCAGGCGGTGGAAGCGCTCTCAGGCTCTAGTGACGCAGTCGGCATCGGCGTGGGTTTAGAGTCCTTCTGACGCATTTGTGCAATTGTTTTATTTGGAGCGGAGCCCCTTTGCTGTGGTCTTTGTCGAGGACTTCATCACATGTCCCCATCGGCCACAGAACAGGAGGCAGGAGATGTAGGGACTCTCCCTCCTTTTGGAAAGGGCTACGGGGAACCCCTGCCTGTTTAGCGAAAAAGGAGAATTATCCTATAAGATGAGGAAGTCAGCTGAGCACTTATGACACGATTTTGTCATTTACAAAATGTTGTTGGGGGAAATGCAGCCTTATTATAGTTCTAAGGGTCACACGGAAGATTTCTGTAGTGGGTAAAGTAAGAATGTAGAAGAAAGTAAGAAAATAAAAATGTAGAAGTAAAGAAAATGTAGAGATCATCTAGTTTAATCTCATTTTATAGAAGGGCCAATAAGATTGTCCTAATAAAGAGGGCTCCGTGATGCAGTGGGTGGAGTGCTGGACTCAGAATCTGAAAGGTTTCTCATGAATTCAAATTCAGCCTTAGACGCACACTAACACTGTGACCCTGGACAAGTCACTAAATCCTTTTTGCCTCAGTTTTCTCATCCATCAGATGAGCTGGAGAAGAAAATGGCAAGCTGCCCTAGTATCTTTGCCAAGAAAAACCCCAAATGCCTGAACAACAAGATTTTTCCCGAAGTCACACAGGATATAAGGAGTCCGGTCAGAATTTGAACCCAAGGTTCTCCAACGTGGTCATCTTTACATTTCCATAGAGCCTGTATGCCCTTCCAAATGCTATGAGATTCTACATTTCAGTACTGACGCTCATTTGTGACAAGTGTCTTGAACCCGTGGGGTGAAAAGCCTTCATGAAGTTGTTGACTTTGCCAAAGGCTAGTTTTGACATTTCTCAATGGACTGGTTCATCAGTACTCAGTGGCTGGGATCTGATCATACCTTTGAATGGTATTGAGTTCCACTAGATTTTTAAACATCACACTTAGGGTCATTAAGAAACTCCATCTTAGTTTCTTTCTAATTAAGTATAATAAGAGAATCAGTGGGGTTTAGTGGAGAGAGACCTAGTCCCAGACTCAGGAAGCACTGAGTGCATTTCTTGGACCATACGGACTTGACACCCCCACTGGACTTGTTACTAGTTTCCCAGTATGCCAGGCAACCCTCGAAAGACTTTAATTGTACAACAGTTGCTAAGATTCATTAAAGGGAATTTCCTGGCTAGGAATTCCTTATATCATCTCCGGTTTGGGTCCCCCCCCCTGCAAAATACACACACAGTCTCACACACATATGGGAGGAGAGAGAGAGAGAGAGGGAGGGAGGGAGAGAGGGAGGGAGAGGGAGGGAGAGAGGGAGGAAGAAGAAGAAGAGAGGAACAGAGAGAAAGAGGGTGGGGAGAGGGAGAGGAGAGAGAAAGAGGGGTAGAGGGAGAGAAGGAGAGAAAGCTTGGGGAGAGGGAGAGAAGGGGAGAGGGAAAGAGAAAGGGAGGGGGAGAGGGGAAGAGGGGAAGAGAAGAAGAAGAGAAGAACAGAGAGAAAGAGGGTGGGGAGAGGGAGA
>NC_058133.1:42604301-42638623 GCF_016433145.1 Gracilinanus agilis | reverse complement strand
GAGAGAAGAAGAAGAAGAGAAGAACAGAGAGAGAAAGAGGGTGGGGAGAGGGAGAGAAGGAGAGAGAAAGAGGGGTAGAGGGAGAAAAGGAGAGAAAGAGGGTGGGGAGAGGGAAAGAGAAAGGGAGGGGGAGAGAGAAGAATGGAGAGAGAGGGAGAAAGAAGTAAAAAGAAAGAAAGAAGGGGGGGAGAGGGAGAGAGAACGAACATGTAAAAGCTAAGCAAGGTATTAAATTTTACCATCAACAAATATGAGACTAATTTTTTAAAATCTCTTTTTCTGGGAACATGTTGCACGTCCGGCTAAAGGAGATCCGAATTGCTTCCTCCAGATGCTACTGCCTCTGTAATGAAATATTTTATGTCTTATCCGAACAGTAATGGTGACTGAATGAAGTATGTGTGGACCCCAGGACACCTTTAAAGTATGGTGGCAGGATGATTTTCCCCTCTTGTTACCATTCAGTGCCAAAGAGCATATAAATAGTTAAAGAAGGCCCTTGCCTTAAAGTTAATTTAGCTGTTCCTGTTATGATCCCAGACCTTTGTTCTTTGGAAAATAAACAGTGGGCAGCAGTCAATGTTTAAGCCTACAAATTTGATTGTGCTCTTACCCCAGCCAGTTGGAGGAAGGGGGAAGGGGAGAGGGCCTTTGCTGAATTTACTGGAATTTTTTTTTTTCATCTCCATGCACTGTCCACCTGTTTTCTTCTCTGCTTGAGGCCCCACCACCCTTGTCTTCTTTATGGGCCTGTTTTGCCTTCATTACTGCTCGGCACAGATGTGGTAACTTGAAACAAGCTCATTTAAAAGGCTTATAGTTGTCTTTCTTCATAAAGTCACTGGAAAAGGAAATGTGGCATTAAAATGGAGAATGTGGGGCCTTTCCACTTAAATAACATAGTGAAAACCAGCAAAAATAAAAGGAAGACACAGTTCTCTTTCCTAGGTGTCTACACCTAATATATGCAAGGCAGTTTGCTCTATGCTGAAGGAGATACAGATGGAAATAGTTCCTGCCCTCAAGGCACTTACAGTCTAGGAGAGGGAAGAAATAACAATAATAATGACAAATAAAGAAATAACTAGTACAAATAGCATGAGAGAGGAAGGTAATAGTAATTAATTGATGGAATCCTTATCCTGCAGCATGGGGTTAAGCAGATACATTAATTTTAAAATGAGTTGGAAGTGAGACTAGGTAAAAAAAAATAGATTTTTATTATAGAATTTAGAGCTGGAAGGCACCTTAGAGACTATTAATTCAATCCTTCCATTTTTTCACTTAATGAAATGTGGCCCAGATCGGGAAGTGACCTTCATCTAATTAAGAATTTTAGGTTTATTTGAATATTAATGCCTGCTGAACAATGCACGTGTAGAGTCCAGAACACAATTAAAATAGTAATAATGATCAAGGCAAGATGTTTTTTACTGTTTTTACAGGAAGAAACTTACCACCCAAACTGTTACCTTTCATAGCCAAATAAATTAAATGCAACACAGGTCACTTACTACCTTGTTATTTAAGGAAGCAGCAGTCTCAAGCCCTGGAGCTCTGCTTCCCAGGCCAGTGCTTCAGCATGCCCCAGCCTCAAGTGGGAATAAGGCTTTTTGTTTGTTTTAATATGAACTTCCTCCCTTTGTTTGTGATTCTGGCCAAATCTAGAGCTTGATGACAACAGCCATCATAAACCTCCAGCTAATCCCAGACCTGGGGGTGAGGGGGAAGGGACACAGGGGATTTCCACCACCAATCCTCAGATGTCTGGGTCTCCAATCTTTTTATCAGATTTAATAAACTTCCTAAAATATGGACTTGGTACTCCCAGTGTGTTCTGATCAGCACAGACGAACAACTCTTCATATTTTCAGAACACCAAATCTCCATTAATGCAGCTTAAAAGCAACATTGCTTGGTTGTCATTTTGCTCTTATGTTGTGTTGTTGGTTCAGGTTGAGTTTGTTTAATAAATGATTGTTGATCGATCCATCATATTCCACTAAAACCCCTGGGTCTTCTTTACATACCTCTCCCAATTGGCATTTTTTGTCATCGATTTTTTTTAACCCAAATAAACATCGATCCCACTTCATTTCGTTTTTGTTATACTCAGCTCATGATTCTAACCTGTTGAGATCTTGGTGGATACTCATCCACACCTAATATTGTCAGCAACCCTCCCAGCTTCTTATTTGAAGATCTGATAAATACGTCGGGTGTGCCTTCACGAAAGCCCTGTTGGAAATGTTGAATAGGGTCAAGAATAGATCCCTGAGACAGTGTACTCCAGTGGAAAAGGTGCTGGATTTGGAGTCAGAGGACTCTACGCTGAATACCACCTCTGTCTCCTACTAGCTTTGTGACACTGGATACCCCTCCCAGCCCCAGGTCTTTAGGTGCAGTACTTTCTTTCAAGTGCACATCAATCCATTCAATGATAGGCTCTCAAAGTTAGAGGGCACTCAACAAACCAATGAGTAAAACCTGGCACATGAGCAAGATCTCCTTCAACATCCCTATCAAGTGGTCATCTGGCCAAAGACCTGTGTGGGAGGAACCCACAACTCCCCAAGCAGCCCATTCAACTTTTGCAGATTTCTTAGTTGTTAGAAGTTTTTTCTTAAATTTTCTTAAATCAAATATAAATGTAGATTTGATTTCCACACACACACATATATATCCTTAAATGAAATCTATATGTCTCTGAACCTCTCTCTTTGCCTGGTTTTGTCTTTTGGGGCCACATCCTCTAATCCTGTTTTCACTGGAAAGTCCTACCCTATGACAGTATGAATATAATGGGAAAATGTTGGATTTGGAGCCGGGAGAGACTTTGGTCTAAATCCAGCCACTAGCATTTGCTAGTTGTGTGACCGTGGACAAATCACTTAAGCATTCAGCCTCAGTTTCCTCATCTATAAAATAGGGATAAGATTTCTAACCCATAGTTCACAGAACTATTACGTATATCAAATATTAAAGTATGTGAAGTACTTTAAAAGCTAGGAGGGGCTGTATATCAGCTATTATCATTACCATTAAAACAAGTGTTAGGCAGAGGAAAAACAACTGCTTGAACACATGGGCTGATGGGGATATGATCGGGGATGAAGACACTAAACGATAACTCTAGTCCAACTATCAATAATATGAAAGTAGGTCTTAATCAATGATCCATGTAAAACCCAGTGGAATTGTGCATCAGCTAAGGGGGGTTAGGGGGCTTTGGGGAGAGGGGAAAGAACATGAAATATGTAACTATGGGAAAATATTCAAAATAAAAATATACTTAAAAATAAATAAAATAAATGAAGCAAGTGTTAGGTCAACTCCTATCTTAAGACTTTGCCAGTTTATTCAACAGATCTATATATTAAATAATCTCAAAGCTCATCATCATGCTTAAAGCATATCCTCAAGATACACTCCAACTGTTGTCTAATCAGGATAGAGCAAAATAAAAGCTGCCTCCCTCATCTAAATACTACCTCTTTTTGAAGTTTGAAATGCTATTAACTTTCTGAACTGCCATATCAAACTATTGACTCATATTGAGTTTATACTCTTTTGCTAAAACCCCACGATCTTTTTTGGATGAAATACTATTTAGCTATTCATCTCCCATCTTATGAAATTGGACTTTTGAATCCCTCAAAAGAGTTTACATTTATTTCTTCTATTCCCATTCCAGTATAGCCCAGTGTTCTAACCTGTCCAGATTTTTTTTTTGGAGTTCGACTGATATCTAGTGTGCTAGTCATCCCTCGCAGGACTGGGCCATCTGCAAATATGATAAGCATTCCTTTTAAGTCATTAATAAAACTCTTAAAATAGGGCCAAGCACAAATGCTTCGGGCACTTCTGGAGACCTGTTCAGTTGTAAACAGCAAACCGTTAGTTGCTACTCTTTTTGTCTAGAGTTCTTAATCAATGTCTCATCAAGTTTTCAACAGGAATAGCACGAGAGATCATTTCAACTACCCTGCTGAAATTTAAGTAAACTGGATTTAGTATATCTCCCCAATCTACCAGTCCAGTAATCATTTCAAAAAAGAAAAAGAGGTTAGCCTGGCATGACTCTTCTAGCTCTGTAGTCATTTCCTTAATAATATAATCTAAGCCGGAAGTTGGCAAACTATGGCTCCATTGCCTTGTTTTGTACAACCCCAGAGCTAAGGATGATTACTTCTTAGCAGCAGACCATTCAAAAACAAGCAATGGGCAGTGAACTGGATTGGTTTGCAAGCCTCAGGTAGCTAACCCCTGGTCTAGAATGTTGCCAGCGATCTAATCCAATCCAACAGGTATGTATCAAGCACTTGGGTATAAAATTCTTTGCTAAGTGCTGGGGATACAATTAAGAAACAATAAATAACAACAACAATCTCAACCCTTAAGGAACCCTCAGTAGTCATTAGCTTATAGTTTATACGTCCCACCCTCCTATTTTTTGACAATTAGAACTTTTATCCTCCAATATCGTAGGACAGGTCATAAAGGAGAGCTGTTCTCCCAAATCCCTAATAGAACTTCAGCACTTCTATTTGCTAATTCTTTTTGTACTCTAGGAAAGTGGTCTCCAAAGTGGGAATCCTAGCTGGCAGAAGGAGCATGGCCTCACTAGAGATGAGAAGCAACCAGCTGGATGGCAAAAAGGTGGATTGCATTCCATTCTCCCCAAGAACACAACCTTGCCTGCCCTTCATATGTTATCTGCTAGCCCTCCTGTGCAATTGCCTCTGTGTAAGCTCCCAACTTCCTGCCTGCATCAGAGTAGCTAAAAAAAATTCCATCTTCTCTCCCTTCCGCATTATGCTCATCCTCTGACCTCAAGATCATACCATGGCTGGGCAGGCATCCCTCTAAGGGCAGGCTCTATTTTCCAAACCTTAGTTTGGTTAGTATGAGCCCTAACCCTCCTATCTTTTCATTTTGGGTGGGATGGAATACAATAAGGAGGCCTGGATGGGTAAAAAAATCTATACCACAAATGTCATACTCTCTCCCTTTATTTCCAACCCTGCTCCTTTTCTGAACTTCCTTATTTCTGTTGAGGGCACCACCACCCTTCCAATCAACCAGGTTTGCAATCTATATTACTATTCTGCTCAACTCTTTGCTTTCCCTCGCCTCATGTATCCATCCCGTCATCAGCTGGCAAATCGTGTCATTTCTATCCTCACCCCACATCTCATATCCTTTCCCTTTTTCCACTGATATAGCCACCACCTTTGTCTACACTTTCATCTCCTCTGCCTGAACTATTTCAAAGGTCTCCTAAGTGGTTTCCCTGCCTCAAATGTCTCCCCACTTCACATACCTGGCAAATTGATCTTCATAACAATATAGGACTGGCTATGTCACCCATAACCCTGGACCGATAAACGCCAGGAGCCGCCTATTGAGTCCAGGATCAAGTACAAAACTCCTGTCTTTGGCATTTAAATGTCTTCATGATCTGGCCCCAGTGAAGCTTCCAGCCTGATTACACATCACTCCCTTTATTGAGTAATGAGAGACAACATGAAGAAATGGATAGAGAGACAGTCTGGAATTTAGGAAGACATGAATTCGGGTCCTGCCTATGACTCATGTTGGCTGGATCACCCATTTAATCTCCCACGGCTCCCTAAACTGCAGCTCAGACATAAAGGGAATTTCCTCACCTGGAAGTCCCCCATGCTAATGGAGTCATAATTGCAATTCCTATCCCTTTCTCTCCTTTCATAAGAAGGTTCAACCATACTGACCTTCTTATTATTCCTTAGACATACAAAAACTATTAAACTATCCAGACTTGAATGGAAAAGTAAAGCATGATACCATCCATTAAGCAAAACTTCATGAAGAAAGAAGAATAAATTACTTTTTAAAACATTGTTGAAATAAGAGGTAATTAATTCACTTTCACTCCATATTTTTATGTTGTATATGATGACTATCCCCAGAGAAACAGGACTGCTGCAGGAAAATGGACCTTGTTGACTGTTGGGACCTATTGTTGGATTGGTGTATTGTGTTGTATCTTCAAACAAAAAATACTTTTAAAAAGTTCACCTACTTGTCTAGCTACACTGATTAAGTTACCTGAATAACCGATTACTCATAGATAATTATTATTTCCAAGCCTTACCCTAACGCCCAAGACATACACAGAGATTTCTAAAAAATAATGATTATTCATTCACGTTGCCCTCATAAAAAGCACATAGAATTTTTATTGTTAATACATATATTAAAATTAAAAACAGTTATTCCATCTTTATCTCATCCTTTTCACCTGAGTTTCATGTGTGTTTTGAAACACGTAATACATGGGATACATACATGAATAGTAGTTTGTAGAGTTAGTGTATATACAGGTAGTATACACATATACATGCGTGTGTATGTATGTATGTATTCATACACACATGTTAATATATTTATTTACATGTGTGTGTCGGAAGATATTTTTGCTTGTAGGAGTGAGGACGTGATCAAATTAGTTTGGAGACCATTCCTCCTGGACATAGTTGTTTGGGCCAGGTGATAGGAACTCCTCAAGAGCTCAGAGTGGCTGGATCTTTATTAAGAGTGTATGGAAGAGTGGGGAGGGAGGGAAAGGAAGGGAGGGATGGAGACAATTTGGATATTATCATTTCAGAAAATGTATATTGAAAATTGTTATTACATGTAATTAGGAAAATAAAATAAAATATCTTGGAATAAAGAATGTGCAGAGTGTGTGGTGGGTACAAAAAGACTAGAAAGGGAGGAAGAGGCCAGATTGGGAAGGGCTGTAACTTGACCTTGGAGGGAAATATTAACCTCTAATGAGGTTAGGAATCAGTGGATTCTTCTTCCCTGGGGGTCTTCAAGTGGAAACTCTATAACCAATTATTAGGTATGTTATAGAAGGAACAATATGAGGAACGGTCGGATTAAATGGGCCCCGAGGACTCTCCCAACCCTGAGGTCCTATGATTCCTTGAAATGGCACACAAAGCAGGTATGTAGGGATTCATAATCCCATTCTTGAGAACCACCAATGCAGAGCATCGTTGCCAGTACAAAGATAGGAGTATTTCCCCTCAAAGGACATCATGATGGAGCAGGTGCTTGGGCGTCCTAGTTCCAACTCTGCTACCATCTCACTGACCTTGACCCAGTCATTTAATTAGTCTCTGATTCTCACCTTCCTGTTCTGTAAAATAAAGGAGTTAAATGACATGATCGCTAAGGTTCCTTCTAGCTTTCCCAGTCGATGTATCTATGAATATCTTCATTGACAAAGTGGAAATAATAATAATGATTTTTCCCAGGAGAGAAAAAAAAAACAAATGGAGATGATAATAACATTCCTTTGAGGGAGAGAGGCATGATAACATAGTGGAGAGATCTGGCTATGGTACCAGGAAGACCTGAGTTAGAATGCAGCCTCAGGTACAGACTTGAGGATGGCCATTCCCTGACCAGCATGTTTGGAGGAGAATTGTATGGAATGAAGGATTCATAAAATAACCTTATTTAAAAAGCTCGGCAGCAGGATCTAATTGAGACAAAAAGTTTTCGCGCCATTGGAATGAGGGAGGATTCCTAAACACTGGGAACAATTTACCAAGAAACAGGCTTCTTCTTATTCTCAATAAGGAAGACTAAAAAAAGTGTTAGGTTCTTATCAAAAGCAAATGGATTGATAGGCTTGACATATTGAAATCTTATTGAACCAGGAGAGCACTTTGGGCTCCAGACAGCTTTTATGAGCAGGAACTACCCTTTTTACGGGTGAAATAGGCCCAAGGGAAGGGACTTGTCTAAGAGGGTTTGGTAGATTTCCTGTCTGAAAGTTATGGAAAGGAGAAAGCATCTCTTTGCTCTTCTGTCCTCCATCAAGTAGCTTTGTGACATTCTACTCCTCTGAAACTTAGCATCACCTATAAAATGAGGGGTTTGGACATGGCATTGCCAATATGAAATGGCAAGAAGAACTAGAACAAACTTCCCACTCGACCCCCAACTCCTCCAAACAGACCTAGGGAATGCACCAGATCTGATCAGACAATTCAAGGAAAAAAACAAAACAATAAATCATCTTTCCAATTCAGATCTGCATAGGGAGACAGACAAAGAGGTTTGGAGACAATATGAGGATGAGTCTGGCTAAACACGCACATCAGGGAGCATCCCAGTGGAAGAAAAGGCAAGAAGAGGTCCCAAATCCAATGCAGTAAGTATATGTAGATTACCTAAAGAGTTGCCAACTGGCATCTCTGTCACTCACTACCCAGTTCTAAGTCACAGACCCAGGAAAGACTAAGGAGGGGACCTGAACTCAGGGGTGACATTCCAGGGTGAATAGTCATTACTCTATGCTATTTACTGCCCAAGGACTAACTTTACAAGTAAATAGCAACTATTGGCTCTAACCCCAGGAATAGACTACAGTCTTGGCTGTAGCTTCTAGCCCAATGTGAAGTTGCCCAGATGAATAACTAGGGTAAATCCTAGACCAGTGATGGTAAACCTTTTAGAGATGATGTGCCAGGCCCAACCCCCTATACTCCCAGACAGCATATCCTATCCTAGAGACTAGGTGTTGTGCCCTTCCCCCATTCTACATGCTGGGTACACTCCACCTCCCCTTTATCCCACACATGAGAGAAAGCACTCCCATTGGGTTACTGGATGGAGGAGGGGGAGGTAAAATGAGGAATATCTTCAGCTAGTGTAGAGAGGGGGATGGGAATGACCTGAGCATTCCCCTCCCCTCCAGCTCTGCCATCTGTGAGCTGCCCACCTTACCCTCTATGTGCTCCCATTGGGCCGCTGGGTAGAGGGGCAGATGATGTGAAAAAATGTCATCAGGCATGGTGGAGAAGGGGAAGGGAGCAGCTTTACTCAAGTCCCTTTCTAGTAATGAATTTGGTGGGGGGCAGAGAGCCCACAGAAAGTGCCCTGCGTGCCATCTTTGGCACCCATGCCAAATAAGGTTCGCCATTACTGTCCTAGACCAAAGATAAGTCTACAATTCTGTTGCTCTGAACCAACAGACCTTTCCAGGTGGCAGATAGTGGTGAAGTCCAACAGCAGTCTACTGAAATCCTAAACAGAGCAAGCCAGCAGGCATATTGTTCAGATCCAAATTCAAGTCAGGATCTTGAGTAACTCAAATCAGGAAGGTATGATACTTTGCCCTGAGTCATACCATTTTGGGGAACACTGAAAGCTTTCAGGTCCCCAGGCTAAGATATCTTTGAAATCCTGGAATGACACAACACTAAATATGCCAAGAAAGCAGCATCAGGACCAGTTTAGACCTTCCTTCCAGAAGTGTAGAGATCTAGGTCTTAATATCACACCCCAAATCAGGAAAAAGGTGGGAAAATGAGCAAACAAGAAAAGGATCCCACTATAAAAAACTGTTATAGTGACAGGGAAGCTTAAGGCACAAACCCCAAAGAACAGAATGACTCTAAAACATCTATAAGCTGAGCCTCAAATGAAACACAGCTTGGTTACAAATTCCTGAAAGAGTAATTCACCCTGAAAAACTGAATATAAATCTATGGTGAAAATGGATTTTTAAAGAAATAGAGGATTTCTGAGAATTTCTGATGAAAAGACTATTGCTACAGAGAAACTTTGAAGTTCCTGCACAGGAGAATTGGGAAACATAAATAGGTAAATATGAATGAATGATAATAAAATACTAAACAAAGATTAGCTGCTTACACTCAAAATAGAGAGATGATACATGTGTCCCTTCTGAATCCTATCATCATCAGAGGTCATACAGGGAATTTAATTAGGCAGAGAACCTACAAATAGTTTTATAAGTCTTGATAATATTAAAAGAAGACTAGAAAGAGATGGGGAAAAAGAATATGCTAAAGGGAGGAGGGGAAGAGAGGAAGATTAAGACAAATTATTTTACATATTTGGGGTGTATAAATAGGAGTTTTTACAAACAAGAAGGAAGGAGGAAAGGCTGACACTTGAATTTTACTCTTATCTTAACTGGTCAAAGGAAGGAAGAATACATACACACACTTTTGGATGTAAAAATACACTTCACTCAACAGGGAAATAAGAGGGAAAGCAGAGAAGTGAGAAGGGGAAATTAGAAGGAAGGTAAATTAATGGAGGAGTTAGTTCTAAGCAAAATGACCTCTAAGGAAGTACAAAAATATTTATAGAAGGAGTAGCAAAGAATTGGAAACTGAGAAGTGCCCATCAATTGGAGAATGATTTAACTAGTTATGGTATGTAATAACAACAATACTGATAGTTAACATTTATATAGCAGTTACTATATGCCAGGCACTATGCTTAAACGCTTTACAGCTATTTTTTCCTTTTTTCTTCACAACAATCCTGAGAGGTAAGTGCTATTATTATCCCCATTTTACAGAGGAGGAAACTGAGGTGAACAGGATAAATGACTTGCCCAGTCACACAGCTCATGTATGGATTTGAATGTGATGGGATATTATTGTGCTTTAAGAAATGACGAAGGATGATAATACATGAATAACCCAGATCAAATTGCTTGCCAACTCTGGGAAAGGAAAAGGAAGAGAAGGAATAAAACAATTTGGATCATATAACTTTAGAAAACTTATGTGGAAATTTGTTATTACATGTAATTGGTAAAATAAAATATCTTTATAAAGGTAATTTTTAAATAATTTTAAAAAGAAATGATGAAGGAGATGATTTCAGAAAAACCTGAGAAGGTATATGAACTGATGCAAAATGAAGTGAATAGAACCAAGAAAATGCTTTATGCAATAGAACAATATTGTAAAGCCAAACAACTTTGAAAGACTTTAAAGAACTCTGATCAAACATGGTTTATGGGGATATGATTGGGACTGTAGACTCTAAACAATCACTCTATTGCAAATATTAATAATATTGAAATAGGTCTTGACCAATGACACATGTAAAACCCAGTGGAATTGCTCGTTGCCTATGGGAGTGGGGTGAGAGGAGGGGAGGGAAAGAACATGATTCATGTAACCATGGAAAAATATTCTAAATTCATGAGACAAATACATTTTTAAAAAAAGAACCCTGATCAAAGCAATGACCAACCATGATTCCAGAGGTTTCATGATGAAACAGGCTACCTACTTCCTGAGAGAGAGGTAAAGATCTCAGTGTGCAGAATAAGGCACACATTTTAAAGACATGGCCAACGTGGAGATTTGTTTTGCTTCACTATACATGTAGGTAACAGAGATTTTGTTTGTCTTATTTTCTCAATTGGGGAAGAGTAGAAGTGAAGGGAAAAAACCTGATAAATGCTCCCTGAAAAAAATAAAATTTAATTTCAAAAATGGGAAGACTGGAGCAGATTATTTCTAATTTCCTTTTTAACTTTGATTTATGCAACTGTGACACCTTCCCCCTTTCATACATGGATCCCCTATAAGAGGTACCCTAGTTTCAAGGGATGTCATCCATTTCAAACCATAGCTCATGGCTCTCCATTGCTGGGTTTATTTTTTTAGATTAGCCCATGAATACCATGAGTTCTAAACGAAGCATGAAAAATGGGATTGGATTAATTCCTCCCTTATACCCGGGGCCTGCTCCTATCCAAAGACATGTACCATCAATGGAAATATCAGCCCTGTGTAGTGTACATGTAGCCATGTACATGCAGCCAGGTATACTTGGTGAGAGAGACACACACATATAAAGGACACATGTGGCCGGGGCACCCACATAGAGGAGTGATTCATGCCTTGAGCTACCAGTGCCTTCTGGTGAGGTCAGTTGCTGCTCCTTTTAGATGTGGTATGTACTCATAAAGAATTTTAGGGCTTTTTAACATCACTCGTTTGCCTAATGTGGAGCCCACTGCATGTCCTGCCACATGGATGGGAGTAACCTCTTTGATTGCCCGCCTGTCTGTCTCTTTAGAAGTATCGAGCCTGAATAGTTCTCTCTTTTCAAGGCTCAGGCCATCAATCAAAGAAGTTACAGAGTGGAGTTTTTACACAAAAATATTTCATTCTGGAGGTATAATCACAAATATACAAACTTACTCCTCAGTATACAAGGGGCATAATCTGCTCTCCCACTCTGGTCCATCTCAAGCTTAAGATTATTAGAAGAGAATTAGATCTATAGTTTAGCTGGATTCCCCTAGACCCAGGTTTAAGTCCAAAACTTCCCTGGGGCTGAGCGGTGCCTTAACTTCTCAGATTCCATGGCAGCTTAGGCTGGCACACTGTACCCAACCATCTGGAGACCTAATTCCAAGACTGCCGTGGTTGTAACCCCCGGTCTGATGGGGATCACTTCTGACACCTGACAGTAAAGACAAACACCACAAAGTGTAGACATTAGATCCATTTTTTAGAACTGGGGTAAAAGAGGCAGAATGGGGAAAGAGAGTCCCACCATTCTCAACCGTTCAGTCCATGGCACCCATGCTGGGCACAACACATAGTTGAAAAGAGTAGCCCACCAAAAGGTGACTATCAAAAAAGACCTCGACAGCCAATCAATGAGGCGCCCTCTACCCATGTTCTAGGAACTACAGTTATCCAAGTAGGCATAAGCAAAATCCACGTTCCAAATACAATTGATAAATATCGACATTCTTTTAACCCTTCCTACTACCATTTGGATTTTAAAATATGGGTCTAAAAATCTGGAATAGGTAAGAAATTTTCTAAAGAATTCCATCAATTTCCTGATCCTGCCAGTCTTTTGAGATCTTTGAACTTCCTTCTCCCAACATTTTAAGCATCAGTTTTACAAAGGCTCTTTTTGGAGCTCACTCCAGAGAAAGGCTCTATTCCTGTGTTTTAGGTCCAAATTAACATCAAAAAGCCTGACTTATTTTTTTATGAGGAGACTGTGATCAGCCTTGTTAGAAGTCTGTGGCCATCATCAATCGTGATCCTTTGGGCTTTTCCAGCACACTTCATCTGTATAAACTTTTCCACCCACCCTACTTTCTTTCCAAATGATATAATTATGGTTATTTTGTGGGTGAAAGCTTATACCACTGCATGATGCACTGTGTGGGTTGGCTGAGGGAGCTCAGTATTACAGAGCTGGGGTTCTCAGAGTCTTCCTGCTGACCACCGATAAACTATTCCATTTGAGCAAGTCAATCAGGGTCTGGCATGGATGCCCACAGAAATGACTCTCTGCCATTTTTTTTCTTGGATGATTTTGTGATAAAAATGGATCTTGAAATAAACCAGTTACCGCAGTGGCCTCTATTTCTTACCAACTGCTTCAGACCAAAAATTCAAGTCAAGGCTAGAAATGTTTAGAATCATTAGCACAGCAAATAGCTGTGCAAAGTCATTACCCAAACGGACCAATATTCCAACTCTTGGTTCCTTTCTGAGTGGTGAATGTCTCTTTTTAAAAAAGATTTGAGCTAACTTAAAATCTTTCAGATTTTGTTCTATTTATTGACTTTCGGGGTTTCCTGTATTAATTTTCCTTTTTAAAAGTAATGTGTCCCAGGGCACACATTATCATCAAGACTCAAATGGAAATCCTGTGTTTCCAAATAATCCTGTGTTCTTTCCTCCATACTACGAAGCTTCTCCTGGGAGTACATATTAATAAGGGAAGGGAATCATCATTCATAAAATACCTACTGTGTGCCAGGTACTGTGTTAAATATTTTCCAAATGTCATTTTATTTTGATCCTTAAAACAAGACTGTGTAGTAGGTGCTAAAATTCTCCCCATTTTATAGTTGAGGAAACTGAGGCAAAAAGAAGTTAAAAGACCTGCTCAGGTTCACATAGCTAGTAAGTGTCTGAGTTTGGATTTGAATTCAGTTCTTCCTGACTCCAGACCCACTGTACCACTTGGTTGTCTGTAATATTAATATTAATACCCCAAAATCAATGTTAAGTGACTATGTTGTTCAAAAACCTCAGTGCTTGGTAAAGGTTAGAGAGGCAAAGCTATCTAAGACCTAGCCATGCCAATATGATACAGGTGGAAAATACTGATTATAGAATCCAGTGAGCTGGTTTCATATCTTGCTTCTGACAATTGCTATTTGTATAATCTTGGGCAATAATTCAGTTGTTCTATTGTTTTTCAATTGTGTCTCACTTTCTTTGACCACATTTGGGTTTCTTTGGGTTTTTGTTTTTGTTTTTGTTTTTGTTTTTGTTTTTGCAGAGATTCTTGGGTCCTTTTCCCATTTCCTTCTCCAGCTCATTTTACAGATGAGGAAACTGAGGCAAGCAAGTGCCTTAAGAGACTTTTCCAGGATCACAAAACTAGTAAGTGTCTGAGGGCAGATTTGAATTCAGAAAGTTGAGTCTTCCTGTTTCCAGGCCTGGCACGCTATCTACTGCACTATCTAGCTGCCCCAAATGTAGCATGATAAATGATGGAACCTTGGGGATAGATGACCAATCATCAGCCATGTTATGAAGGGGGCTTCTTTTGAGTCATGGATTGGATTGGATGACTTAAAAGTTCTCCTCTAATTCCAAGTTTATCTGATTCTTTTAGTTTTGTTTAATTTTTCCTTCTGAGGTGTGTAAGAGAGGTACAGAATATAAGGCCAGAGGAAGGAAGCATTATTTCTGAGGGCTTTCTAAGCCTCCATTTGAACTGATTCTGCAAGAGGAGAATGACTCCATCCTGGAGAGATGGAATGCCCTCCTTTGGTCCCATGTGCCAGCAATAGAGGCAAAGACACAAGTGCAATCCAATACAGGATGTTTACAGACACTCAGTGGAATTCATGTGAGAGGAGGCAAGAAAGGTAGGTGGGAGGCCACTTCTGGAGAGCTTTTAATCGAAAACAAAGACTTGAGGATTCCATCCTCCAAGCAATAGTGGATCACTCAAAAATGGGAATGGTACCACCGAGCAAATTGTGTCTTCCTTAAACCCCATCCTGGTGGCGCCCCCATCACACAGAAAATGAAAAAGAAGGCAGATATTGCAACAGCCTTAGAGAGATTTTTGTTCAAAGCTCCCAGGGCATTGTATTTTTTTTTAACATCCTGTGAAAACTGATCTATTACCACTTGCCATGTCTGGGTTTCTGATGTCATCAGAGAGATCCATTTGAAGGAGGTATGATCCTCTCTTGAAATAGTAGGCTGTAAATAAATGACATTTTATTCAGCTGAGAGTAACCAGAGACCCATTTTTGCCTTTTAAAAATAATTTAAAATGCACCAGAGGATTAGTAATTAGGTCTCTTGGCATTGTTTGGTTATCTGATGAGACTATCTTGCCCAGGAACAGTGAAAATACAGGAAGTGGAGACATCCATTCATACATGTTTTTGCCTGTTTTTATAGATGTCTCTGAACATTAAAGCTTCCCTCCCCACCCCCTGACCCACTCTGGGTTGTGTGGGAACCCTTCAAATAAAAATCTTGGAGAAAAAAAATCCAGGAATGAGATTTCTTTTAAAAGCAGGACAGTTGGTGTATTGCCTTCCATCTCTTCCCTGCTAATGGCTCCCTGCTCGATAATTTAAACACTGATCCAAATCCAGATGGAATTAGATGCCCAGTCCTGTTGGGGTCCTGCAGTCAGACAGTCTGTGGTACTTGATGCATATCTTCTGAGTGGACGAGATGAGATTAGATTGCTCTCTGTGGGAATGAGCACACTATTCATTTTGTCAGAAAGTCATACTTGAGGGCTGAGTGGTGCCAAGAGCAAAGTAGAAGCAGAGACCTTTTCCCCCTTATCAGGGCCAATGGTTGGTTCCGCATTAAGCATTGTAGAGCTCGATAATAAAATGATTTAAATAATAAAGTGGATTAGAAGCAAGGAAGGAAGGCCAGGCCACCCAGGCTTGAAATATCAATGTCTTAGGTTGGAGAGGTTTTATAATCAGGCTTTGTTTTTTGCCACAGGAAAGAGATGCTTCCATCCCTGGCACAGGACTTGGTGAGTCTTTGAGCCCTGAGCTTTTCTCTCTGGGTTTTTCCCTGAAAAGGAAACGAGGCCATGAATGCATCTCAAATAGGAAATATGAGCTAGCCTGTTTTTTACCGAGTGATGTTTGTCTAGCTAGCCTTTTAGGACCTCTCTAAAGTCAAGAAGAGATGGAGAAGTTGGTGGGAGTTGAGAGGAGAGAAGATTCTCAATAATCCTTCAAGGGGGACAATGTGGTACGGAGGAAAAATCTATTGGACTTAGCATGAAGAGACTCTGGTTTCAAATCCTGTCTGTCATTTGTACTTGTGTGACTTAAGCAAGTCATCGAATGTCTCTGACACTCGGTCTTCTCACCTGTAAAGTGATGCAGCTATGCTCAATGACTTCTAAGGTTTTGAGTTCTAGAGGGCATTTCTTCTTTTATTCTAAACCACTTTATTATTTAAATCATATTATTGATTAATCTCGTGACTAGATGAGAATTTGTGTTTTTGGTACATGAAAAACCCAAAGGCTATCTCCATCTTCAGTTTAGTTTCACTGGTGCACTGTGCTTCTGGTTGGTAAATCTTTGTCCTAAATTTCCCAGTCACTGTGCTCTGCTCTTTGCCATCTTGTAGTCCTTCTGCTCTTTTTTATATTGAGACAACTTTTAGGAAGAAAAACTATCCATACAGGCAGGGACCTAACCTTATAAGGAAATGGAACACTTGATAAATTCCTAATCAGAACATTCTTTGTATGAGAAAATGGAAAACTAGTAAAAAGGTGAGGATTTAGATGAGACCAGATTGGAATTTAAGCAAAAGATGGAGAACAGATAATATTAAAGCTTTTTTCAGCACATGGAATGCAACGCATGGCTCAGCCCTCTGACTCTTGGTCCCCTTCCACACCTCTGGCAGAGCTAGAAGAGAGAAAGAGACCAGAGCCATACATAGCTCTTAGAACCTCTAGCACAGCTGGTGCCACTACTTATTAACTACATCCATAAAATCAAAGAAATATTGCAATGGTGGCCAAAAGAGTAGTTTATAGCCTTCATCAAACTCTCTCCTTCCCTCCCCACTCCATCCCCCAAAGGAACATGTTTCAGTCCTGGACCTTCCTGTGAATAGGCTCTGTGCCACTGTCTGCTTCATTTACATTTTATCCTGATAGATTTGATGGCAAGAATATTCCTTCCTCCCCTTTTGGAGTATAGATAGAACAGGGGTGAATGGGATATTCTAGGACAGTGATGGGGAACCTTTTAGAGATGGAGTGCCAGGCCCCACCCCCACCTCACCCCCCTAGACCAAGTGCCCTGCCAATGTTCCCTCACCACATTCTGTGCCCCTCTCCCCACTGAGTGCCCAGCAAACTGCTTCCCCCTCTTACTCTACCCAGGGGAGGTAGGAAGCACTCCCATTGGACTGATGGGCAGGGAAATAGGTGACATAGTCATGCTTGGGGAGAGGGAAAGGAGAAGGACATAAACACTGTTCCCCTCTGGTTATATGAGCTATGATTCCTTCAAACATAGGGGGGGAAAGTAAAAAGGCCCCAGCTTACAGGAAAACCCTTTATTTATAGGAAAATATAATTTTCAGGTTAAATGACATCATCTTGACACATTCACCCCATCACAGTCCAGCCTTCCTGAAGAGGGTATCCTCCAAATTAACCTTTATAGCATATGGTCCAGGGTAGAAGTCAGGTTTTAATCTGGATACAGGGCTCACTATTGTGTTTTCCAGAGCTTCTAGCCTACCTATACTCTCTCAGGCAGGCACCCCTTTGAATGTAAATTGAACAGACTGGTTTAGTAAGAGGGGAGGGGACTAAGAATACAAATTAAAGCAACCCAAATTTGCTTGTGAAAGAAACTGGGGAAAGGAGCTGAAGAGGCTATTAGCCTAACCTCAGGTTCATAAAACTTATTCCTTAATCACTATACTACGGTTTTGAACATTTTTAAAATACAAACTCAAAAGACACATCCCCAAATCCCAAAAATACTTTGTATAGTAAGGACACTATTGCTTCTGATAGTAAAGACATAAGTTGTTTCTGTCTCACTCAGGCCAAAGGCAATTAAGAAGCCATTGTATTCTTAATGGGGTGGGATACTGTCTTGAAGAGACTTGCTTACTAACTCTTACAGGGGAAAGGAGGAAAGGAGCAGCTCAGCTGTGTCACCCTCAGGCTTTCTAGTTAGGAAGTCTGGTGAATTCTGTGCACTGAGTCCTTAGGGCACTGGGTCTTTGGCATTTGTGCCCACAGAGACATCTATGCCATAGGTTCACTATCATGGTTCTAGGAGAACTAGCACTTCTGGCTTGATGGTTTGCTGAACCCTTTACAGGGATGCTTATCCACCTTTGGGGTCCACCTTTCACCCAGCTCTTATCTATGGCTCCAAGAAGCTGTAGCCTGCTCAGTGGCCACATCCTGGCCAATCCGTCTCAGCAAGTAGGCTAAATCAGGTTGAGGGTAACTAATGGGCCTCAAACTTATCAGTGAGTTAGGAGGATGTTTACTTCAAGCATGTGAAAACTTCCTCTGGAAGAATGGTTGGGTGAGAACAATTCATTACAACGTCCATGAAGACAGCTGAAGCTGGCTCTGTGGAGTGCTTTGAGTTTGGTTAGACATAGAAGAAGCCATGATCATCCACTATATCTCAAGTCATCACCAATCATCTTTTTTTTTTTAAACTCTTACCTTCCATCTTAGAGTCAATACTGTGTATTGGCTCCAAGGCAGAAGAGTGGTAAGAAATAGGCAATGGGGTCAAGTGACTTGCCCAAGGTCACACAGCTGGGAAGTGTCTGAGGCCAGATTTGAACCTAGGACCTCCTGTCTCTAGGCCTGGCTCTCAATCCACTGAACTACCCAGCTGCCCACATCATCACCAATCATCTTGACTTTTGTCTTGCCATTGGACTTTGATAACTGTGGAGGAGAGAGTGAGGCAGACAACCATGGGACTGTGCAACTCTGCCTCAGTCAAGATATCATCTCATGATATCACTGGTTCTCTTTGAAATGGGGGACAAACAACAGATATAACCATAGGAGGAGCCAATAAGAGGATTTCTGAGGCTACTTAAAATCACCAAAGACACTTCTCATTAGCCTCTTTCTGTCAAGAGAATTTATTGGCTGTAGGTATTCCTGCTCTAGGATGGTGTTTGACAGAACTCAGAATGGCTGCTTGTTCCTGATTAATGCTGCTTGAGTTTTGTTCATTGAGGCAAGACAGATTTGGTGGGTCCTACTCCAAGACATTAATTAGTCAGTCAAAAGACATGTATTAAGCACCTATCTATGTGTCAGCCATAGTGCTAAGTGTTGGAGATATAAAGAAAAATAAAAGACAGTTCCTGTTCTCAAAAGGCTTACAATCTAGTGGGGGAAACATCATAAAATAAATACAAGATAAATAGAAAATAATTAACAGGAGAAATAAGAGAGATTGGAAATAGCTTCCTGTAGAAGGTGGGTTTTCAATTGCAACTTGAGGGAAGTCAGGGAATTCATGAGGTAGTGATGAGGAAGGAGAATATTTCAGACAAGGAAAACAGCCAGAAAAAAATGTCCAGAACTAAAAGTTAAAGTGTCTTGTTTGTAAAACAGGAAAGAGGCCACTGTCATGGGATCATAGTACATGGAAGAGGTATATGGGGGGTAATAAGACTGGAAAGATGGAACAGTGGGAAGAGGCTAGGTAGGAGAGCTTTGAACACCCAACCACAGATTTTGTATTAAGACTTGGAGGCAGTAGAAAGCCACTGGAATTTATTGAGTGGGACGGATATGAAGCATAGTTCTGGCAGCTGAATGGAGGATAGACTAGAAGAAAGACTTGTAATAGGCATACCAGCTAGAAGGCTGTTGTAACTGTCCAGGACACCCACAGTTAGTAAGTGTGACCTCAATAAGAATCTAGTGGAAGAGATCTAGAAGGCGGTCAGATGGGTAGTAAAACCAGGAGAAAACGGTGTCCCGAAAACCTACAAAGAAGAGAGTAGTATCAGGGAGAAGAGAGTGAAGGAGAAGATAGTGTCAAAGGCTGTAAAGGGATAAAGATGAATGTGGAGAAAAAAGCTACTGAATTTGGCAATTAGGAGGTCATGGGTAACTTTGGAGAGGCTACTTTTAGTCAGATGATAAGGTCAGAAGGGGGATTGGAGGAGGTAAGAGAGTGAGAAGTCTTCTCAAGGAATGTAGCCACCAAGGCCAGAAGAAAATAGATTGATAGTCACTGGGAATGGAAGGAAGATCAAGTGAGGGTTTTTTGAAGATAGAGGAGACATAGAAATGTTTGGAAGTAGTAGAGAAGGAGCTAGTAGAAAAAGAGAGATTGAAAATAAGTGACAGAGGAGGGAGGACAGAGGGGGCCATATGTTGAAGGATATGGGATGGAATTGGGTGTAGAGGGGTTTGCCTTGGTAAGGAGTAGAGCTAACTCTTTGTGTGAGACAAAGGTTGAGGAGGAGACAATGGCAGAGTCATTGAGTGATATGAGGTGAAGTGGGAACACAAGGGAATTTTTGGCCAATGACCTCATTTTTTTCAGATGCCCTGTGCCTCTTCCTAATTCTTTTTTTTTTTTTTAAGAAAAGGAAACACCTTTGAGATCTGTGTATTGAGAAGGATTTCTTTGTAATTTCATTTTTCAAAGTTGATCTACATAATTCATCAGAGCCTCTCAGAAGGCACCAGGACAGGCTGATCCATAGAAATGCAGGGGGTGATAAGAGAACAGCTTGCCCCGAGTCATCAAATGATGACTATTAAGTCCAGAATAATAACAGGTGGCATTTACATCACACTTTCAGTTTTGCAACATGCTTTACATAGATCACCTTTAATCCTGATTACAACCCAGTGAAGGAGAGGCTATAAAACCATAATCCAAAGGGAGGCTAGGAGGTGAGGGACCAGGAGAAAAATGCAGACTTTGGAATCATGTGATGTGAATTCTTAACCAGACCTGGCTACTTATTTCTAATTGTAGAATATTCTATGAACCATTGAATTATATTATGTTGTTTAATATATTATTTTGTATTAGAGTATATAATATTGTAAGTATAGTATATGTTGTATGTAGAGTAGAGTATAATTGTAAAATAATTATAGAATTATTCATGCTTCATCCAACAAGTGAGGGAGGCATCCTGAAGAACAAAGGTCACTCTGTAATGTCCTGAAATCACTCCTTGTAGGTGACTATCTACTTTGCCTAGGTATGAGGCTCGCCCTATTACTGGGGGCATCAGAAGCCCTTTAAAATTAGTAAAATTAAATAATAAATTTAATAAAAGGGAGAAGCTAAATAGCTCAGTGGATTGAGAGCTGGGCCCAGAAATGGGAGGTCCTGGGTTCAAATCTGAATTCAGACCCTTCCTAGCTGTGTGACCCTAAGCAAGTCACTTAGCTAGCCCTTACTCTTTCTTTTGCATTGGAACCAATGCACAGTATCGATTCTAAGACAGAAGGTAAGGGTTTAAAAAAATGAAAAAAAATATATTAAGAGATTTAAATGATCTCCCCTCCCCCAACTCCACTTCATGGCTAGTGAAGTTTTTTTAAAGGGTCTTAGAAAGTAGATTAGACCCATCTGAGTGAGATCAAGTGGCACAGCCACTGAGCTTTCTATAGAATGTGTGGCCAAGGCCGTGAGCCAAACCCACTACTACTGCTAATAACAACAATAATATTAGAGCTTTTATATTTGAGTTTCTTTCTTCCTGGAACCCTGAGGTATTTAGCAAATGCAAAAATTATACTGAATGCCAAAAAAAGAGAATCAAGGGAAAACTAAAGCCCTGGTCCAATTCCACTCTTTTTGGCTTTGAAGATTTCATCTTATGGAAAGATTCTGAATATACTTTCAGGAATTTTTCATGGACATCTGGGCTTTCCTTATTTCTCCAGCCCCAACCTGTTTCCCTAGGTTCACTCTCCTTAGATTAGAGCTCCAAAGTCACTAATGTACTATGGTAGAATCAATTACCCAACAAGCATCTATTATCTACAATGATTCTCCAGGTACCAGCCTGGGTGCTGAAGGTACTATTCTAAGGATTGGAGGAAAGAACTCTGAACTTCCCCCTTCCAATCTTATTACAACATTCTCCCTGCCAGGTACTCTTTATTCCATTAACAATGATCTCTCTGTTGCTCCACAAACAAGATATTCCATCATCTCTTCTTTCCCGGCATTTTCTCAGGTTGCCCCCCATGCCTGGAATGCTGTCCCTCATCTCCACTTTCTGGCTCCCTTCAAGCCCCAACTAAAGGGGCTTGACCTTATATAGAAAACCTTTTCCAACCCTTTTTAATTCTAGTGATTTCCCTCTTTTAATTTATTTCCTCTTTATCCTGTATATAACTTATTTGTTCTTATTTATTTGTTATTATCTCCATTAAATTGTAAACTCCTTGAGGAGAGGGATTGACTTTTGGCTTTTTTGTTTGTTTGTTTTGTATTCCCAGTGCTTAGCACAATGCCTGGAGTTTTAAAAAAAACTCAAGGAATCCATCTTGCTGTCAGACATGAACCCACTCATTATATAATCTACCCATGATCTCCCAAAAGTTTCTTATTTATAAAGAGTAACAGAACCAGGTAGGAAGCTTGACTGCAATGAGCAAGACAGTAGCCCAATTATAAATGTGAGCTTCTGACGTACAGAGGGTGTTTTATTGTCTCTATATTCCTAGTGCCTAGAACAGTTCCTGGCACATAATAGACACAATAAATGCTTATTGATTGACACCAGGGTAGGAAACTAGGATGCTCACTATATTATATTACATTACATTTTGTTATATATCATTTTTATGTATTATTTTGTGTAGTAAAATATAAATATATTATATATTATTATGTTGCATTTGTGGTATGTGATGTTGTTACATTGCATTATGCTATAGTGATGTTATATTGCTATATGTTGCAATCCATTATATTATATTATATTGTATCGTATTATTATATTATGTTATATTACATTATAATATGCTGTATTATATATAAATAATATAATGTGTCATATATAATATATAAATAATATAATGTATTATGCTGTATATTCTATTTTATATTATTTTTATCCTATATCATATTATATTGAGTTATCTTATATTTTGTTATGTTTATATTACGTTATGTTATGTCAAATTGTGTTTATATTTTATTTTATATTGTAGTATAGTACAGTAAGGTACATGGCATGTTTCCGTACGATATGGCATGGTACAGTATGGTACAGTATGTGTGGTATGGTACCAAATGGTACAGCATGGTATGATCTGGTATGGCACGGTGGGGTAGAAAACGGTATGATAACACATGGTAGGGTAGAGTACAGTATGGCATGGGATGGTATTGTATAATAGCTGGCATTTATGGAGCCATTTAAAGTTTGCCAAACATCTTGTTTATATCTATCTCATTTAAGCCTCCCCACAACCCTTTGAGGTTGACTCTCCAGCTATCATTAGCCTTCTTTTACAGATGGGAATACTAAGCCTCAGAAAGATTTGACTGGCCAAGTGTCACACAGCTAGTGAATGTTGAAGAGATTCTTTTCCTAACTCCAAGTCCCATACTCTACCCACTAAGACATGGTACTTCTCTAGCCTCCCATCCCTATCTTTTAGCTAGTTTATTGAGCCTTAATTGTATATAGTTAAGTGCTTTTTAGAGACTAACAAATGGATCAATGATTCATTCTAATCCATGTAAGCTGTGCTTAAAGGTTTTGCATTCTACATATGCTGATAATCTAAGCACTTTGGTGATCCTTTTCCTTTTGAGTGTTGTGAGCCCCTGGATTACTGGAGAGAGTTTTAGGAGAAGTTGCTTGCTTTGGGTCGCTGGGCAGAGGGGGGCATGCAAAAAACGTCCCCTGGTGCTGGGAAGAGGAGGAAGGGAGCAGCTCCCCAGTACTGGCTCTGCACACATGCCATTTCTTTATTGATTCTAATCTAAACTGTGATATTCTCAGATAATGACAGACCAAGGATACCGATAATTTTGTTTTTCCCTTTTCCTCAAAATTATTAACTTAGTAATGATCACTCATTGTATAGCTTTTAGAGTTCCATAAAAGACTTTCTTCACAATAACACATTGAGTTGGGTTGAGTAACTACAGCACTCCCATCTTATAGGTGAGCAAATTGAGGTACGATCAAGTTCAATGATGCTCCCAGATCATAGGTAGATTATATAATGAGTGGGTTCATGTCTGACAGAAAGATGGATTCCTTGAGTTTTACCTCAAATGGGAAAGATGAGTCAATGACTCAATGAGTCAATGGGTTCTAACCATTAAAATACTGTCACTTAACTGTGACAATTCATAGGAAAAATTGAAGATTCTGGGCTCACAAGCAGAAATTTAGGGAAGCTCCTTCACTTAACAGCAAATATTCACTGAAACTGCAAAATAGACAGATTTGTAGCAGAAAGAAATACCCATCCTTTCACTCCTCACTTCCTCCAGACAAGGGACTGTTTAGGTGGTATATGTGTTTCTTTGGAATATAATAACTGTTTCTACTTACCAAAGATATTGCAAAGATAAAATAAATCATATGACAGAGTTTGCTCTGAGCTCATATCTCCATGATTTTTCTTTCCTTCTTTTAAATTTTAAAGTTTTGTGGATGATTTTTGTTTTTATATAAAAATTGTTAACAAATACTCCCCTCCTGAGACTCCTCCCTTTTTTGTATGAAAGTGTAATAGAGATGATCCCATTGGAGCATGTGCTTTAGCCTCTGGAGGCATATAATGTCAATTAACATTAATATGTTCAGATATCTTGAATAATTATTTTTTTTTCCTTTTGGCAACAACAGACTGACTCCAGAGTAGGAGGAAGGGGGAGACTCTGGACTTTCTTTATATCCTTATCCTGGAACTCCAGGGAAAAATCTATTAAAGAAAATTCAAATTTGATTATGACTAGAGTCTCCCCAAAAATGTAAAAAGGTACCCAATCTATAGTGTCGATTGCATATAGAACAATGATTTACCTCCTCCATAAGCCTAAGAAGTGCTTAAAGCCCACAATAATCACAAGCACTCATTGTCAGAGAATTAAAGCACAAAAGAGTAACCCATGATTCCTGTTAGATTTATATTTATGTGACCAGGCATGATGTCTGATGTAGTACCCACAACCACCTTTTGGTACTGATTCATTCAACCTTACCCTTTCCTCACACTGTCAGGTTTTCATATGTTTCCCACAGTTTGGGGGCAGCCATGACTGCAGCCCAACAGCAGCCCAATACTGGTTTTCTCAGAATCCTAAAGATTATCCTGGTCTTGGGGGAATACACATTTATTACTCAATACTATAGCTCCTAGGTGTCCCTTCTCATTAATACAAAATCCATCACCATGACTCCATTGACTGTTAAATATAACAGGGAACACCTCCCCATTCTCCTTGGTGGGAAGTAAAAGAGAAAGACTTACTAAGATCCCAACTTCATAGAAAAGGAGAGCGTGCCATAGAGTCCCTTCTTTTAAAGTCTACTGAATAGACTTCTTTTCATGGATCAGTGACCAAGCTTTTTCAATGTATTATCTCAACATCCTTTTTTTTTGCTTCATTTCTTTTGCAGCAAAAATATTCTATTGCATTCATGCACAACCGCTCCTAATTCAAGAGCAACTTAGGATGTCCAATTCATAAAGTTCAGCTGTACCCTAGGTTGGTTTTTGAATTTTTTGAATTTTACAAAAGTCCCTATATAGGATACAGATATATTAGGCAGTGAAATTAACATAGAAGAATCTGTGTCTTCTAAGATTTATAGTGAGATTCTTTTCATAGAATTAGATAGCTGGGAGGGACCTTGACCAACCCATAACTTAGAAGAATTCAATGGGTAGTTTTCTTAGTCCATTTAAAATTAAAATATAATTCTGTTGATAAAAAGTTGATTTGCACAAACTGGACAGGAATTTAATTTTTCCCCATATAGGTCTAATGTTTTCTTTAAATATTTAGAATATCTTTTGACTTCACTTATATTCTTCATTTCTGAAAATATTCCTTCACTTTTTCTACCTCTTTTTCTTTTCCTACCTGGTGAGCTCTTTCTTATAACAAAGAATGAAATTGGGAAGAAAAGAAAAGGAAAGAAAAGAAAAGAAAAGGAAAGGAAAGGAAAGAAGAGAAAAGAAGAGAAGAGAAAAGAAAAGACAATACAGGAAAAAAGCAATAAAACATCAGCCATTTTGACAGTATATGCAATACTTGTGGTGGTACATGCCTATAGTCCCTATTGCTTGAGGAGGCTGAGACTTAGGATACAGCTTGAGTTGGAGAGTTCTGAGCTGCTGTAGGGTTAATGTCCCTCAGGTGCTCCTGTTAAGTCAAACACCAATATGATAAGCTTCTAGGAGTGAACAGGCTGGCCAAGGAGAAGCAAATCAGCCCAGGTTGGAATAACAGAGCAGGTTAAAGCTTCCTAGCCAATCAGTGTTGGAGTCAGGATCTTGAGTGATTGCTTAGCTTCCAACCTGGGTGAGCTGGGGAGATCCAGTCTTGAAAAAAGGAAAAAGAGAAAATCTAAATTATTTCATAACTATAGTCCCCCCGCCTCTGCAAAAGAGGAAGCAAGGTACATTTTCTCCCTTCTCCAGAAAAGCCTTCTTGGTCCTTATAATTACATACTAAAGAACAGAGCTATTACATAAAAGAAACTACATTTCCCTTTATAATCAGTTCTTATAACTGGCGAGTGTCTTATAACCATCTTTAATCTTAGAGTTAACACTTCCACTGCTGAAAAAAGGAATGGAGAAGAGTTTGCTCCAAACCTTACTCCAGATAGAGGGCCAAACCAGAATGGACGGACCTCCAATCGTGTGTTGGCACCAAAGGAGTTCATGACTAATGCCCATCTGCTGATTAGAAAATAATAAAATAAAGTTGTTTGAGTTCACATCTGAATGCAATATGTTCCTAATTGGGTTAAAGAACTTCATAGTCAACGTGAGATGAAAAAAAAAAATCAACAAGGAGCGAATCCCTGATGTTTGCACTGGCAAAAGTGAACCCTATTTAGAAAAGGAACCACACAGAACAGATGTAGATACCTCTGGGAGTGAGTGAACTGAATTCATTGTTCTGTTTCTTCCTTTTGAGATCAAGGAGAACAATTAAATAAGCATTCATTGGATGCCTACTATGTACTCAGAACTGGAGATACAAAGACAAAGCAGAAAAAGTACATGTCTTCAAGGACTTTACATTTTATTGGACAGGAGGAGAGAGACCAAAATGTATTCAGTGAAGTAAATGTATAAACACATAAACATATAAATAAATAAATAAATGTATGTTAGCATTTCAGAGAGGGTGAAGATGACTAAAAACTGAGGATTATAACAGGCTCCTTTATTGACTTGGATTTTAAAAGAAGCTGAGGATTCCGAGAAGTTAGGATGAAAAGAGAGGGCATTAGAGGCATGGGTGACAGCTTGTACAAAGACATGAGGTCAGAAAGAAATGTGCTTGCGGGTGTACAGAACGTTAATTTTATTTTGATATAGAGGGTGTGAAATAATGTATGATCAATATAAAAAGATAGATTGCAACAAGATTGTGGTTAATCTCAAGTGAGTCCAATCCCTCTTCCTATAACAGCCCTCCAGATTCTTGAAGATGGTCATCATATGCCCCTTGATTCTTTTCTTTTTCTGCCTAAATATATTCAGATCCTTTAAATTTTCCTTGGGAGCCATTTTTTATTTTAAAAAGACAGAAATCAGTATTTTCATGGACTAAAATGGGGATTAGAAGGTAAAAAGAACTCTTTGTTCCAAGAGTTTCTTAACCCAGGATCGAAGAACTTAAAAAAAAAAATTTGTTGACAATTTCAATAAAATTTATTTTCTTAGTAACCCTACATATTTTATTTTATGCATTTAAAACATTATTCTGATAAGGGGTCCATGGACTTCCCTAGAGGGCCAAAGGGTTCCAAAGAGACAAAAAACTTCAAATTTCCCTGATCTGGAAGATCACTGAGTCATTTTTTAACAATGGGCAAATCATTAAACTAGTAGTGTCAAACTCAAATAGAAATGGGGCCACTAAACCCTAACTAAGGATGCCCATGGGCTACATATTGACTCAGAAAACCACATGGTAACATCTGTTCTATTGTATTTTTAGTTATTTTGTTCAATATTTCCCAATTACACATTTTAATCCACTTGAGACTCTCTCAGGAGTGTTTCAGGGCACAATAGAACCACATATTTATTTGATGTCTCTGGTTTAAAGCACTCTACCTCAATTTTCAGCCATGTGAGAAAGGGTAATAGACCTATTTCCTGTGGTTTTCCCTTGAACTCTTTAAAGTTTTTGAAGAATATTCAGTGTCTATTATTCCTTTTCCTCCCCCTTTCCAAAGAGCTATCCCATTATAACAAAAGTGTAGCTTTTTTCAGAAAAAAAAGAAAAAAAATACCCTGTGTCTAGACTATAGCATTTATTTGGAAGGACAACCCATGGCATGGGTCCATTAGGACATATATCTGTTAGAATAAACATAATGAGTGATGGAGAATTGTCTTAGAGGTAAACAAAAAGAATAGAATGTGCCAGATTGCCTTTGGAAAACCACAACTCTCCTAATTACTCCAAGATTCTCTCTGAAGCAAATGTCTTGTAAACACCAATATTCACATCAATTGGGAAATGACTAAACAAACTGTGATATATGAAGACAATGGTATAGTACAGTGCCACATGAGACAGTGAAGAAAATGAACAGAGAAACCATTGAAAGATTTACATAAACAGATGCAGAGTAAAGTAAGCAGAACCAAGAAAACAATACACAATAATCACAACAGTGAAAACTGCAAAGAGCAATAACCACAAAATAATCCAAAATGAATCTTTTTGAATTACAAAGAAGAGGCAAGTTTCCAAAGAAGAGGTATGAGAAGTCACTTTCCAGCATTCCTTTGCAGAGATGGGGGTTCCACAAAGGTTTGAAACACTGCTTATATTTTTATACTTTTTCTATGTATTGATCAGTTTTTTCTTCTTCCTATTCTTTTTCTCCAAAAACCCTTTTTCCTCCCTTTGCTATATAGGATGGCAGGAGGAGAAGGAAAACTGGGAGTAATTAGATAACATAAAAATAAAAGAATTCAACAAAATTTTATTTTAAGAAAGGAAAAAATATACTGGGGTTCTTCTAGGGATGATTTAGAATCACAGAACACTGGTATCTAAGAGATATAAGTTGTAAGTGAATGTGAGCACTCTGTTAGCTCTGAAGAACTGCCTAGAAGTTTGGTATGAAGCATGAAATCTGAAAGCTAGAATACTAGAATGCCAGCTGCTTGCGGGCAAGCACTGTTTAATTTTTGTCTTTGAATCCCCAGTGATTAGCATGGTGCCAGAATGTGAATAAGCATTGAATAAATGTTTGTTGATTGATTGATTGGGAAAGGAGGTGGCCTAGTCATCGCCATCATTAGAATAACATTCACACATAGCATTTATATAGCACTTTAAGGTTTGCAAAGTACCTTGCAATTATTATCTCCTTTGATCTTCCCTACAACCCTGGGAGGTGAGTGCTATTATTTTTCCTATTTTACAGGTGAATAAACTGAGGCAGACAACATTTAAGTGACTTGCCTAGGATCACACAGCCATTAAGAGTCTGAGGTTAGAAGTGAACTCAGGTCTTCTCAATTCCAGATCCATCATCTCTCTACTTTGTCACCTAGTCTTACATGTATTGAGAATGATGGATACCTGGTAGCCAGCTTTGAGAGAGCCTTAGTGCTCTCTTGTTGTCCATGACATCCTCAGAGACCTAGAGGAAGCCCCTTTGTTGGGCTTACTTCCTATGGAGCACTGATATAAACACTTCAGCAAAAGTCATGCAGGAGGAATGGATATGGATGTATTGAAGGAAATACCTATTATGGGTCAGATCCCATGTCATAGATCTCAGCTTCTTTGAAGTATCATTCTGATGGGCAGAGCAAGTAGGATGGTTAAGGAAAATAAGCACAATAATGATAGCTGATATTTATCTAGAAATAAGTTTAGAAAAGCATTTTTAATTATCTCCTTTGATCTTCACAGCAACCTTGTGAGGTAGATTATTAACATTCCTATTTTAGAGCTGAAGTAATGAAGACAAAGGCATGGTCTGGTGTAGGATGGTTGACTTGGAGTCTTCAGAGTTCAAATATGGCCTGATACTAACTATGTGACCTTGGTCAGGTCACTTAACCTCTGTCTGCCTTGTTTTCTTCATCTGTAAAGCAGGAATAATAATAGTACTTCCCTCTCAGAGTCATTGTGAGAATTATATGACATAAGAAATGCAAAGTTGTCTGCCAACCTTAAAGAACAAAACAAATGCTATTACTATAATTATTATACTAACTCAGAGAGATAAAGTGACTTGCCAGATGCCATCTAGTTGGAAAAAAACAAGAGGCAGAATTCTCTTTTAGAAACTTGTTTTTGATTTTGTTTCCCCCCAGTTACATGGGAAAGCAGTTTTCAATATTTGTAAGAGAATTTTATGTCTTGAATTCTTTCTTTCTCCCTCCCTCTCTGCCCTGCCCCCATAGATGGTAAGAAATCTGATATATATGTACATATATATATACACACATATTTACATGTGCAATCATGTAGAACATTTTCCTATACTATTGTGGAAGAAAACTTGAATAAAAAAATTAAGAAAGTGAAAAATGTTTGCTTTGGTCTGGATTCAGACTCCACCATTTCTTCCTGTGGGTTCTGATGGCATTTTTTACATGAGTCCTTTGGGATTGTTTTAGATCATCGTATTGCTGAAAATAACTAAGAATTATAGTATGTTGCTATTAATGTGTACAATGTCCTCCTGGTTCTGCCTATTTCACTTTGGTTCAGTTCATGTAAATCTTTCCAGGTTTTTCAGAGCTCTTCTGCTCATCATTTCTAATAGCACAATAGTATTCCATTATGATCATGTATTATAACATACTCAGTTATTCCCCACTTGATGGGTATCCCCTTACTTTCCAATTCTTTGCTCCCACAAAAAGAACTGCTTTGAATATTTTTGTACATATAGATCATTCCTCTTTTTGCTTTTTTATCTCTTTGGGATTCCAACCTACTCATGGTATTGCTGGGTCAAAGGGAGGCAGAATTCTTGAATTCTTAAATTCTTAAAAAAGGATCTCTGCAAACTCAATGTATTGGTTACTCTTTACTGCCCAGAAGAAAAGATTCTCCAAAAAGTCAATTAAAATGGAAAAAAACCCAACCCAACTCTAACAGCAAGTCAGCTGCCCACCTATTTAAATGTTTAAGTTTAGAAGATTTCATTTCAGGACATATTGAAGCATTTGTCCTCTGTCCAACTCAGGATTCAAATATTTTTCCCGTGTGTGTGGCCATTTGGCATCCCTCTCAGCTTTCTATGAACATTCCCCTGGAACACGGTTTCTTCTTGTTTGTTAGTAGCCTGGTTTACTTAGCAGAGAAAGCTCTTAAAATCCACCTATTTAAAAGTTTGCGGTACTGTGGGCTATTATCTGGTGTTAGGGATGGGCAAATAGGAGGCATTTTGGGTCAGTCAACCCTCTCTAAATCTTTTCCAAACCTTTTAGGTTTGGCAAAATCTGACACGTGTTTTGCCAAACTCCTTTCCCTGTAATTTGTAAACCCCTGTGTATTTTCAGGGAAATATAATCCACATGTTCCTGATTGATTTACACTTAACTCATCTAAATGTTGTTTTGCTAGCTTGATTTGAAGTCCAAAGAGTCTTCAGAGCTTGTTTATGTCTGCCTAGGCCCTTTTTCTTTTGACTTGGAAACTCTGTTTTTGCTAAACGTAAACTTATTTGAACCACTGCAGGTTAGAGACTGAGCTAAAATTCAGCTCTCGGGAAGCTCTCATGATCTTTGGTCTTGACTATAGACTGGATTCCATACCTCACCAGCCAGTGTTGGATGGAACTGAAAGCATCCCTGCAAGGGTAGAGTCTATAGTGAGTTATATCAGGAGAAAGGGTTTTAGTATTTAGAACATTCCCTAGCATGGGTGAGAATTCTGTGGCAGTCTTCAGCAGCATTCTCTCCTCCTAACCATTAGACTGTGAACTCCTTGCGAGTAGGAAGTATCTTTATCTTTTATATATTATATTATACAATATATGTTTTATATTTATTATTAATATAGTTCTTATATATCTGCTATATTCTTATATTTGTGAGTATATAGGACCAGGAGGGAGAGAACATGGATTGTAAAATGTCAGAAAACTATTATTAAAATTGTATCAAATAAATCTGGAAAAAATTAAAAATTATAGTACTATAAAAATATATTACAGGATATATATGTATATGTTTAAAATCTTACCTTCTGTTTTAGAATCGATACTAAGTACCATTTCCAAGGCAGAAGAGCACTAAAGGTTAGGCAATTGGGGTTAAGTGACTTGCCCAGGGTCACACAGCTAGGGAATGTCTGAGGACAGATTTGAACTCAGAGCTTCCCATCTCTAGACCTGGCTCTCTATCTGTGGAGCTACTTAGCTGTCCCTGGAACTGTATTTTCTCCCATCTTTGTGTCCTTGGGGCTTTGCATAGTGCCTGGCAAAAGGTAAGAGCTTTACAATTAAGTGCTTGTCCATGGATTGAAAATATTGCATTTTACTCGTCTGCCAAATCATTCTACATGTTAATTTCCTTCATTAAGACCTAAATTATTTATACTTAATCAGAAGGAGCCAGATGGTGGGGGAGGCCAAAGTTACCCAATTTTTCTGCTTTGCCTGGAGTATTGATGTTATTCCCTCATTAATTCATTCAATAAGCATTTACTAAGCACCTACTGTATGCTACCCGCCATCCCTTCTCTTAAGGAGCTTCCAACCACTATTTACAGCAAAATATTATGGGATTTCATGCCATAAGGAATGACAAACTAGTGGATCACAAAGAAACCTGGAAAGATTTATACAAAGCGATACAAAGTGAAGTAAGCAGAACCAGGAGAATGTTGTACATAGTAATAGCAACAAAGTACTATACGCAACTGTGAATGACTAAACTATTATCAGCAATGCAAGTATCCAGTTCAACTCCAGGGGATTCAAGATGGGAAAGTGCAACCACTAATGCAGGCTGAAACATACCATTCTTCACTTTGTTTCCTCCATGAATTTTTCTCTAGTATAAGAAATATATGTCTTATTTCACAACATGCTGAACATGAAAATACGTATTGTATGATAACAAATCTTCAACCTAAATTTGGTTTCAGGAAGGGATGGGAGAGAAAGAATAAAGATTGTAAAATGTTAGAAAAATTATTAATAATTGTATTGACACATCTGGAAAAAATTAAAAATTGTAGTACTCTAAAAAAGATATTACATAAATTGTGAATGGTCAACAGAAGGAAGTCACTAGCACTAAGGAGAACTGGGACAAGTTTCTTGTAAAAGGTAGGATATTAGCTAGCTTCTTAAGGAAATCAGGCAAGCCAAGAGGTGGAGATGAGGAGGGAGAAAATTCTAGGCCCAGAGGATTACCAGTGAAAATGCACAGAATAGAGAGACTGAATTTCTAGAGCGAGGAATAAGGAGGATGCCAGCTTTACTAAGAATGTGGAAGGAGGTAAAGTGTAGACCTTTTCCAGAAAACTGGAAAGGTAGGAAAGAAATCAGGTTATGAAGTTTGATAAACCAACCTAGATTTTATATTTGTTCTTGAAGATAAGAGAGCCACTGGAGTTTATTCAACATGGGAGTGAAGGTTAGAACTGCACTTTAGAAACATCAATTTGATAGCTGATTGGCATTGGATTGGCATGGGGAAAGACTGAAGGCAAAGAGACTCATCATGGGGTTATTGCAATAATCCAGGTTTGAGGCAATGTTAGAAGACAAAATGGGGAGTGTATGAGAGAGAGAGAGAGAATTGACAGGACTTGGCAACTTTCTGGCAACAGAGAATGAGGGAAGGAAGGAAATAACCATTTATTAGTACTTTGTGTCAGGCACTGAGCTAAGGGGTTTACAGATATCTCATTTGAAATTTGCAAAAACCCTATAAAGTAGGTGCAAGTGCTATTGTTATGCCTTCATACTGTGGAGGTCTTTAAAGGACAATAAGGAGAATTTGTCCTTTATTCTAGTGGCAAGAAGTTGTCTGATGAGCAGAAGAGTGGGATGACCAGAACTGGACTTTCAAAGTTGCCTTTATTTATGGAGTAAGAAGAGGAAGGGACAGGAAGTAAAAGAATCAGGAAATTACAATATTATAGAAACCAAGAGTAGAGAGTATCAGGAGTGAATGAAGCAAGGTCAAAAAAATCAGTCAACTAGATTAGGAAGGATCCATCTGGATTA
>NC_058133.1:42576825-42594466 GCF_016433145.1 Gracilinanus agilis | reverse complement strand
TGCCCAGGGTCACACAGCTGGGAAGTGGCTGAGGCCGGGTTTGAACCTAGGACCTCCCGTCTCTGGGCCTGACTCTCACTCCACTGAGCTACCCAGCTTCTCCCTCCCTCCAATGTATTTTAGCTGTGTGATCATGGTCAAGTCTAACTTCTCAGTGCCCTGGACGTCTCTCAGAGAGAATGTTGTGGATGCGCCTTGGTGAGGGGAGCTTCTTAATCTGATCCTGAGATCACAGAATTGGAAAAGACCCCAGAAAGCCCTCATTTTCAAGGCCGTGGTGACTTGCTGAAGAATCAGAGCTGGATTTGAAGCCTGGTCCTCTGTGGCAGGATGGTACAGTGGTTAAAACATTGGATCAAGAGTCGGATTAAGAAGATCTGGGTTTAAATTCTGTCTCTTCTATTGTGTCCTTGGATAGGTCACTTGACCTTTTTTAGACACCAGTTTCCTCATCTGTAAAAGGTAGAGGGAATTGTACTCATTGGCTTCGGAGGTCCCTTCCATTCATTGACAGCCCTGATTTTATGATTCCAGAGTGGGACAAATCACAAGTCTTGAATCCCCAATAGAATCAAACAAGACACAAGTGCTTCATGAGTATCTAATAAAAAGTAGCTAGCACATTCTCTTTTGGAGGGGGAATGGAAGAGGAACAAGCACTTATTAGGCCCCTACTATATGCCAAACACTGAGCTAAGTACGGACCTCCCAACAAGCCTGGGAAGGAGGTGCTACTATGAAATCCATTTTGCAGGTGAGGAAATGAAGGCAGCCAGAGGATGAGTAAGCTGTCTAGGGGCACATGGTGAGCTAAGCATCTGAGGCTGGATTTGAACTCAACATTAAGCCTCTCAATTGCTGCTACCCCAGAGGAAGCAGGATGTATGCAGCATCATTGCCCCTGCCTACGCGCTCCATGTCCCTAGAGAGCCCACATAACCACTGGGTGACCTGGTCCCTTCCAGGCCCTTTCCAGCTGGGATTCTCAAATCACTCTGGAGGTAAATGAATGGCATCTTTCTTAGAAACCTTGGAAAGCGGCCGTGGTGGCATTTCCAACACTAGGTGGTGCAAGAGGCCCAGGTAGCTCAAGACTAAACCTGGTTTAGGACTTTGGAGGCTTTTAGGAGGCTCTCCGGATGCCAGGCAGCTTGGCTGCCTCAAAGGGTTGCCAGGAAGCCTCTGCTGTCAGGGTGAGACTTTGCCATTTTTTGGTGTGGCTCAAGATGTTTGCTGGTGACCTTCCTCTAACTTAACTTCCCAT
Source organism: Gracilinanus agilis (assembly GCF_016433145.1). Taxonomy (NCBI): domain Eukaryota; kingdom Metazoa; phylum Chordata; class Mammalia; order Didelphimorphia; family Didelphidae; genus Gracilinanus; species Gracilinanus agilis. Next base: position 42,593,202 of record NC_058133.1, on the reverse strand, counting down.
CAAATGCACAGAACTGAAGTGACGAAGAAGCTCAGGCGGTGACAGTGGAAAATCGGAACCTTTCCAGTCTAAGAAACCAGTAAGGACTAGGGTTTGCCCTCCTGCTCAGGTTCATCTCCCATAACTTTTAACAATTCATCTTCTTCTGGTGACACAATTTGACACAATTCAGAGCTTCTCTGTCTCTGCCTTTTCTTTCTCTCCCTCCCTCTCTCTCTCTGTCTCTGCTTTTTTGTCCTTGTCTCATTCTCCTGTTATCTCTTTGTTAATATTTGTGTCTTTCCCTGTCTCTGTCTGTCTCTGTCTGTCTGTCTGTCTCTCTCCCTCCCTCTACCTTTCTCTCTAGTTTGTTTTGTCTTTTCTGTCTCATCCTGTCTCTGTCTCCTTGTTTGTATGTGTGTCTCTTCGTCTCCCTCTCAGTTTCTACCTTTCTCTCTAGTTTGTCTTGTTTTCTGTATCATTCCACCTTTATCTCTGCCTCTCTATCTTTGCCTCTCTGTCTGTCTGTCTCTCTCATTCTACCTTTCTCTTTGTCTCTTTGTTTATATATGTTTGTCTCTTCCTCTATCTCTCTGTCTCTGCCTTTCCTTCTAGTTTTTCTTGTTTTCTCTGTCTTATTCTGCCTTTATCTTTGCCTGCCTGTCTCTGTCTTTCTGTCTCAGTCTACCTTTCTCTCTGTCTCTTTCTTTATATTTATGCCTCTCTCTTTGTCTTTCTCTCTAGTTTGTCTTGTTCTCTCTTTCTCATTCTGCCTTGGTCTGTCTGTCTCTGCCTTTCTGTCTTTCTGTCTCATTCTGCCTTTATCTCTGCCTGTCTGTCTCTGCCTTTCTGTCTGTCTTTCTCTGTCTCTTTGTCTGTCTCTGTCTCTGTCTATCTCTTCCTCCCTCTCTCTCTCTCTTTCTGCCTTTCTCTCTAGTTTGTCTTATTCTCTCTGTCTCATTCTGCCTTTATCTCTGTCTGTCTGTCTGTCTGTCTGTCTGTCTGTCTGTCTGTCGCTGTCTCCTCCCCCTCCTCTCTCTTTCAGGACTCTGTTAGCCTCATTATTGGTATATTTTTCAAAAGCTTCACTTAAAAGAATCAGGCTCACCCACAATGTGAGGCTGGAGAGGGGGCCTTAAAAGGTTGACCTTTGTTACAAAGTGGATGATGGCACTCTCGGAGGGCTGCCGATCGATTAGGAGGGAGTCCGTAGGGCTTTATCTTCTCTCAGTCGATGCCTAGCAAATCTGGGCGGATGACATTTAACCAGGTAAGCAACTGACAGGCATTTCTTCCCCTGCAGCCTCTGGGGCTGGACGCCTGGTCAGTCTGGGCAGATGCTATTTAACCAGGTAAGGAATGGACACGTTTGTTTCTCCCTGGTTCCTGCCAGTCCTTGCTGCCCCTCTGGTTAGTTCTAGCCCCACCTGAAACAGTGAGGATGTCCCGTCCCCTCAAGAGAGCGTGGCAGACTAACATGTCTGCTCTGCTGAAACACCATGAAAGGCAAGGAGCCGGTGCCAAATGCTACATTTCACTGCAGTTCATTCAGTCAATTGGAATATTATGGTATGCATTAGCCATGTGAGGCTTTTGATGGGGGTTTCTGTTCAGCTCTGCTTTTCTGGCAGATGTTATTTCCTTTCCTGAGAACCCTGCCGGGCTTCCCAATTGCTTCTCGCATCATAATAAATCTCTCCGACTGAGGGCTTCAAAGTCTCCCTCTTCTCACCTAACTTTCTTCTTCACCTCCTACACCTTAGACCGCCAGGTGCCTGCAGGCAGAACCAAGCAAAGCCCCCTTTTGGCCCTTGCTCAGCTCTGGGTTCTCCATTTCTAGGCTGTTGCTGTGGCAGTAGCCTTGCCCGAGATGAAGCAATGTGGAAGGGTGCAAAGAACGCAGCCTCCAGTCAGAGGACCTGAGTTCGGATCTTATCTCTGATACTTATCACTTGGGCCACCATGGGGCAAGCCAATTCATCTCTCTGAGCCTCTGTTTCCTCATCTGTAAAAATGGAGGACCAATACAGGTCTAGATCCTTTAAGACCCACAGACTCCTTGCCACTTCCTGTTGAAACTCTGTCGTCCTTTATTTAGAATCACGCCTCCATTGACAGGTATTAATTGACCATCTGTTGTTTCCATCCTACTATCGTTGCCTCTGCGATGGATTATATTGACATACCCAAAAGAGGCTTCCCAAACTAACCCTGTTTCACTCTTAAGACATACCATAGCCACTCGACCGTTGGCTTAAATGAAAGAGAATTGAGGAGAAAATGACAATGAGTTTTCTCGTTTTCAGGAAACAAATGGGTCTTATTACCGAAGAATCTCTCTTTTCTTTGTCATCTCTCCATCCTCACTGCCATCTGTAATCTTCCTGAAGATGAGGACAGCTCGTTTTATTCCACTGAATTTGGAATCTCTTTGATCTCAGTATCAGAGTCTTAGCTCCAGGGCTAGAAGGGGCCTCCAAAACCATCTAATTCAGTGGTTCCCAAACTTTTTTGGCCTACCGTCCTCTTTCCAGAAAAAAATATTACTTAGCCCCCTGGAAATCAATTTTTTAAAATTTTAATAGCAATTAATAAGAAAGATAAATGCACCTGTGGCCATCACGGCCTTCCTGGATCGCTACAGCACCCACCAGAGGGCGGTAGCACCCACTTTGGGAATCACTGCTCTAATTCAACCACCTCATTTTACAGATGAAGAACCCAAGATGGAGAAAATTCTCGTGAGTTGTGCTTTCATGAAGATGGTGTCAGAGGTAGGAGCTGAACCCAGGTTCTCTGACTGGGAAGCCATTACTCTTTCTATTCCATGAATCCTCCCCTCCAAACAAAGCACCTCTCACCCATATTTTTCCCCAGTCACCCCAGGAGATCTGTCTAGTTTTCTGGACATGCTGAGAGAGAGCCTTCTTAAAATTTTTCCCCACATACTTTATGGAGACCATTGAAGGATGAAGTCTATCTTTTGATTGTTCCTTGTTCTTAGTGTATGTGTATATCGGCAGACCTTCTCCTTTTCTGCCAAATTTCCTTATCATTTGGTGTGACATTCTGCAAACCAAGTCCAATACAGACTATTGGTCTTAAATCAGGAGACCTAAATTCTAATCCTATGTCAGATACCTACCACCTTGTTGACTAAGGAATTATGAGATGATCATAAGAGTTGCATTACTTCTACTCTTTCCTTTTTAAAAAATTTAATAATAAAAAACCTTATCTTCCATCTTACAAACAATACTATGTATTGGTTACAAGGCAGAAGAGCAGTAAGGGCTAGGTAATGGGGGTTAAGTGACTTGCCCAAAGTCATGCACCTAGGAAGTATCTGAAGCCAGATCTGTACCTCAGACCTTCTATCTCTGGTCCTGGCTCCCAATCCACCAAATCACCATCCTTTTAATATTTAGACCACACACACACACACAAACGAACAAATTGCTCTCTTAGTAACATGCTATAGAGCAGTGGTTCCCAAAAGATTTTGGCCTAACACCCCCTTTCCAGAAAAAATATTACTCAGCCCTCTGGAAATTAACTTTTTTAAAATTTTAATAGCAATTAATAGGAAAGATAAATGCACCTGTGGCCATCACTGCCCCACCGGATCACTGCAGCACCCACCAGGGGGTGGTGGCACCCACTTTGGGAATCACTGCTATGGAGAAAAGAACATTGGACCCAAGTTCAAATCCTAGCCAATTACTTACCACCTTTTGTGGTCTCGAGTGAGCCATTTAATATCTCCAAGCATTGGTTTCTATATTTGTAAAAAGAGGTTCCAGACCCTTGAAGTTCTGAATTGATGAGCCATTCACAAGATATTAAAGGAACCAGCTGAAGGGAAGGTCTCCAGCATGTAGGGTAGATACCCTCTGGTGGAATTACAGGAAGATATGACTAAAGAATCATACAGGATGAGAAGACATGGTAGGTTGTGATTTGAACCTGTGAAAGTCAAGCCCACACACCTATGATATGGATCTTTCCATTGAAAGAAGAGTTGGAGAGAGTCTAGGACAATGAGATATCATTTTTCAGGTGGCAGGGTTTTCCTTCCTCTGAAAATTTGCATGGAGCCCTCTCTTCTCTAAGGAAGAAGAAAAAGGGCCACCAAAATACTTGCCCCTTTCCACATCTCTTTGGCAAGAAGTTTGTTTAGTCATTTCAGACTGACTAGCTTGACTTTGGGACATTTCTGTTTTAAGATTGGCATCTCCTGCTTCAGGGAAATAGTTGGAGAAAAAGAAGAATGAAAAGTGATGAGATACCATAGAAAGAACAATGAACTTGAAGCCAAAGGACCTTGTGTGACCTCCAATCACCCCTATGAACCTCAGTTTGCTCACCTCTAAAATAAAGATGTTGATTCAGAAGACCTCTAAGTTCCCTGTTAGCTCTAAATGCATGATCCCATGAATAATTATGAACTTTCCTGACTGAAAGGAATTTAAACATGCCTACAAATCCATCCTTCTGCTTAACTACCTTCATTTAATATTCAGCTGAGATGCCTCCCCCTCCAGGAGGTCTTCCTTGATTCCCTTCAGTGTTAGTACTTCTATGACTTTTAAAATAAAATCACTTTTATTTTGCATACATTTAAAAATTTAATTAGCCACTCCTAGTAGAATGTAAACTTCTTATGGTCTAGGACTCATTTATTTCTTCAGTTTTCTGACTAAGCACAATGTCTGGCTCAAAGAAGGCCTTTGCTTCCTCAGCTTCCTTCAAGATAGCTCAAATTCCACCTATCACAGTAGACTTCTCCCTCCCTCTGCATCATAACCGGCCACTTCTTTCTGAGATTTCCCTCCAAATATATTTGGTTGTTTGTATGATGTCTTCTCCATTAGAAGGTGAGCTCCTTGAAGGCAGAGACTGTGATTTGCCTTTTGTAGTATCCCCAGTTCTTAGCATGATGCCTGGCACATGATAGACACCTAATGATGCTTAGTGATTGGCTGACTGGCAATCTATCATTGTGGAATTGAATCAGTGAATTGAATTGAATTGCCTTTGAAGGGAAGCTGGTGCTTTCAAAAAATCCCCTTCCTACAAAGAGCCAGATAATATATTTATCTTGGTAAACAACTCTTACAGTCTAATAACCACGGTATGACATTCTTCCTTTTATTCCAACTAAGTCCTGCTGGTAAATAGGTCAGGGAACTTTCCTAAAATGGTACAATGTAAATCCCTCTTTTGATTCTGTTCAAGCCTCCAATGGGCTGGTTAGACAGTGGCAGTCCTCAACCTTTAAAGCCTTGGCTTTGTAGAATGCTGGAGCGATTTCTCTGTACTTTAATCTGCATTACCTTGTGTGAGTTTCACTACATTCTAGAGAGATAGAGGGCAGTTATTATTATCCCCATTTTATCAATGAGGTTACTCACAGACTTATCAGCTGATAGAGCTGAAAGAAACCTCAAAGATCATCTAGTCTAACTTTCTTCCTTTTATAGATAAGCAAACAGAAACAAAGAGAAATTGAATGACTTTTTCAAGGGCACCCATCAAGTTAATGTGTCAGATCCAAGACTCCTAAACACTTGTCATAGCTCTGTCCTCCACACCATAAAGCACGCACGTCCTAAACCTTCCATAGCAATGACACTCTGCATGGTGATCCCCAAGATTGGAGTTATGGTCTTTAAGTATTTGTTATGAAACTTCCCAGGACCATAGGCTCTCAGATTTGGAATGGATCTCCAGATCTATCTAACCTAACCTTGACCTGAACATTAATCGTGCCCAACAGGTAATCAACTAGTCTCAGTTTAGAGATGTCTGTTGAAGATCCATCACCTCCCAGAGCAATCACTAGCCTTTTTTGGAGAGCTTTAATTGTTAGGAAATTTATTCTTATAGTGGGTTTAAATCTGCTTCTGTACAACTTCCACTCATACTCTTTTGTACTACTTTTGTACTCTATGGGACCAAACAAAACAAATTGAATCCTTTGTCCACATGATATCACTTCATGTTCCCCTTCTCAACAAACCAAGTCGTTTTTCCTTCTGTCCAAACATTGCTAGTTCCTCCAACCAATCCTCGTATGGCAAAAGTATTGTATCCTTTTTGGTTAATTATACCATTGTGGAAGAGTTCCCAGACTTATTTGCCTGCAGGACTTAGTTGGGTCAAAAGGAAGAATGTCATACCCTGATTGCCCTCCTCTAGAAATATTTTCGTCATGTCTATATCTTTTCTAAAATGTGATATGGGGATAGTGGCACAATTACATAATTCTGGATAATATACCTGTCACTGTAGCTTTTTGGGCTGCCATGCCATACAATGGCCACTTGTGAGATTCATATGTCAAAACAGCCCTCCCCCCAAAGGGGGTAAGGTAACTTGAATAGCTGATCTGCTCTCTAACCCTATAAATATTCTTCTTCTATATCAAAATAGCTGAACTAAGGTAGATTGTGATGTTGTTGAATGTCTAACCAAAGTAAAGCAGCTTGGCAGTTAGGAACTAAAATCGCTCTGCCCAGATTCAAGACCCAGTAAGCAAAGTGACTTCCTTACTCTAATCCTAGGGCTCCAACTGCCTTTAACTGCCCCCTCTCTCAGAGTTCTCGGAGGGCCCTATGGAATTCTGAGCTGTAGCCCGAACCCTCCTCTGCAGCTTGAATCTCCCTCTGCAATATGAATCTCTTACACTTATACTGGGCTTTCAGTTTGCTAAAATCTATAAATGGTTTTTCATGAGGATTTTTGTCTAGCTATTCCTCTCTTATTTTATACTTGTGAAGTTGAGTATTTCAATCCAAACATAGAACATTACATTTAGCTTCATTAAATTTTAGCACCAATAATCTATCCTGATGTTAAAATTAAAACTAATATTTTAATCTTTTGAGATCTTTTTGGATCACAGCTTTGTCCTACAATATCTTTGCCATTATTTCCTGCTAAATGTTATCTGAAAACTTGACTAGTGTTACTGCTATAGTTTTAACCAAGTCACTGTTTTCAGTGGAATAGGAATAGATCCCTGACCATTCTTTTAGGACCTTCCCTCCACCATATTGATATCTACCCACTGATGACTTCTATTTGGGTCTGATCATTCAACCACATCTATATCAGCTTGACTGTTTTTGGTCCACATCTCTCCATCTTTTTCAAGATTACAACATGAAAGAATGTTAATTAACTTTGCCAAAATCCAAGTATGCTGTGCCTAAAGCATTTCCTTCATCTACCCATCTGAATATTCTGTTAAAGAAGGAAATGAAATTAGTCTAGCTTGATGGACATTCTGGCTTTTAGTAATTGTTGCTTCCCTTTCTAAAAGCCCACAAACCACCCTTTAAATGATGTATTCTAGATTTTTTCCATGAATAGAAATTGAACTCACTGGCTTACCAGTTAAAGAAGGGTCAGAGTTAGGAGTCAAATAACTTCCCAGTTTGGGCTTAGATTTGAGCAAAGACTGATATAATATTAAATGACACCGAGTCGGCTTTTCTTCTCTCTTTGGAGGACTGTGGTTCTTTGGTCCACAGGAGGAAAACTAGACTTTTTTATTAGTAAGAGCAATGTCATGAACACATCTAGTCATATAATATGAGTGACTCAGTTTATTAATGTGCTACTAAAAGTGATTTCCTTACTTGCAAGGCAGACTTAAACAGTATTTCATTTAAAACTGGTTTAATTATTTTTAAAAGACAGCCCAATTAAAAGCTATATGCTCCTTCTATGTATGTCTATGCATATATCCATATATATGCATGTATTTAGCAATTTAATTGCATGGAATAAATAATTTACTTTGGAAAAACATGAAGGAACTTTCTATTGCTAAAATCTAAAATTGGCTCATCCCCAATGAGGATGGAGGGGGTAGAAATTGATGGCCTTCTTCTGGTTTCTAGAAGTGGGCAGCTATAGTCACACAAATCAATGGGCTATTGACAGATGCCCATCTAGAATAGAGGCTGCTGGTAAGGGACTTCAGTAAGGTGATTCCTATCATTGACCCCATTCAACTCGAGGGACATTTCCACCATGGTATCTTCTCCAATTCCTTCATTTACTAATGACCTCTTTCTCCCACCAATTCATTTGAAGGCTTTTCCTGTCTACGTAACTTGCCTTGTTGTTTCTTCCCAGTAGAATGTAAGCTTCATGGGGGCAGAGGCACTATTTTTCTTTGTATTCCCAGTTCTTAGCTCAGTGAGTGATGCTTAATGAATGCTTACTGAACTGAAGTACACTGCACTGAGTTGGTTGAAGAGGTCTGTTCTTTGGGCCTCGGTTTTCAGAGCTGGTTGCCTAGTTTTACAAATAAGCAAATATGTTCTCCTTAAGCAAAACACACTGAGTTCATCTGGATTTTATTTTATTTTACTTGAGTTTTTCTTTAAAGGGAAGAGGTGAAAAGTGGTTATTTCTGCACCAACTATTTCAAAAGCAAGTTACCATCTACCCCTCTGGGTGATTGGATGGTGCTTGTCACCATAGGACCCACAGGACTAGTTCTAACTGTTATTTCGTGGGTTTTTTCTTTCAAAATTACCCAATGTTCCTTTAAGGCCCATTTAGCTGCAGGTTTTGTTTATTCTCCCGGCAATCAGTGTTTAAAAGAAGACAAACAAGCATTTTTCCTGGTCTTTGAATCCCTGCCGATTCCTCTCTTCCTCCCCCAACTGAACACCTGAAGCCAACTGGTCCAGCCGAGTCCCTCTGTAACCCAAATTCCCTTTCTGAGACCTGCCCTCCTCTTTAGACCAAGCTGGAATGAGAGAACTTAATCTGGGTAAATGTAATTTCGAGAATTGCAAATGATGCTAGAAATTTGCAATGCAATTAGCATCACTGGATTTGGCACTCCTCTGAAGGCGAGAAACTCCTCCATGCAGGCTCAGTCTACACAACCTGAACGAGTAGCTGCTCTGGATCATATTTAAGTAAGGAACGTTTGGCCTGGTTTCCTTGCTCAGATGCTGCTGCTGGCTTCTCATTGCTCCTCTTCTCTCAAGTTCGGTTGGGTTGCCGGGTTCCTGGGTCACTTCCCCACAAGGGCTTATGGTACCACGACAATAACTGGACATCCAGGGATGTTGGTTTAACCAGCTTCTACTTCTCTTTGAAGACCATTCGTGGCCACTAATGCCCACTGGAAAAGGGAGCTTCTCATTCAATATATCCCACCCTCCCATCTTCCTCCTACAACTTCTTTTCCTAGAGCTAAAAGGGACTTGAGAGGTCATATAGTACATACAGCCCCTTCCCTCATAGAGGAGAATCTTTACTTGAGACCCACAGGCCCCTGAGGGATCTGTAGATAGATTTCATTGGGTCCATAAATTTGGATGGGGAAAAAATATATCTTATTTTCCCTTACTGCTAACTGAGATTGAACATTTCCTTCAACGTTATTATTATTAATTAATAACACATTATTTTGAGAAGGAGCCCATCAGCTTCACCAGACTTCTAGTTGGGTCCATGATACAAAAAAGGTCAAGATCTTCTTGATAGACTAAGAAACTGAGAAACAGGGAAGCTGACCTTTGATTAAAGAGTGCACAGAGAGACAGAAGAAGGACTGGACCCTGCATGTCCTCCTTCCAAAGCCAACACTTGGCCCATTCTATCGTATTTCTTCTCCTTTCCTTCTCTTTCTTTTTCTTCTAATTAAACCAGAGGCCTGCAAATGGCAACCATCAGCAACACGGGTTTACTCATGTCTGTGGGCGATACTCATCCTCGATGCAGCTAGGAACCTCTGTTCTAGACCAAAAGAATGAGAGACAGAGAAGGGCTTGGTTTCTAAACAAACCCACAGCTCTGTTTTTCATAGGCATTTTTTTTTTTGGCCATCTGGGAAATTAATGCTGGCTAGGGATCGGAACCTCCTCGTTAGCCGCTTAAGTGATTGCAAAATCCAGAAGTCGTGTCCTGAAGGGTCTACAGAAATCAGCGTAGGCTTCCACTTTGGGGTCCTTCCCCCCTTCAAGTAAAGAGCAAAGAAATCAGAAGCTTGTGAAGGGAGGAAGCAAGCAAGGGCTTCCAAGATTCCAGATGTGCTTGTAAGACAACATGTTATGGGGCAAATTGATTTCACCCCTGGGAAACTGAAGATTTTTTCCAAAGTTCTTGTCTGCAAAGCAGGCTAATGCTATTCCACATTAGTGCATTAAAGTGTGGCCTTATTAATTCAAACATAAAGGCAACAAAATAAGCTGTTAAATTTAAAATATAATACATATATAATGAGGGAAATGTGTGAAAGCTTTATTCAAATGAAAATACAGAAGTGTTTGAACTACTGAGGTATCTTTTGTGTTGAGTTATGAGCATATGTAATAGATTTAATTATTAATTTCCCCATTGTTCTATGCACACAGACAGGGTTCAAGGCACAGTCATTCTCCGGCTTTCATAGATCTAATTTGTATAATTATTGCCTGAATAAAGAATTGCTCCAATTCCTAGCTCTCTTCCTTCGCTTCATCCTCCACATCCTCCCCCCCAACCCCAATACTATTTCAACGCCGCATTCCAAAAGGGGACACCTGCCACTTCTCTAGTCAGCTGATCTTTGGGGCTGATGGAGTGAGCCACTGCCGATGACGTCCCCTTTCAAGTCTCCTTTGTCTAAGTGAATTATCGTGCCTCCTTTTAATTTTATTGAACAAATTACATTTGTCAAGGTCTATCTTTGTAAATAAATGATAACTCGAGACACATGGATGTGTATTTCTGCTGTTCAAGGGCTCTCTCGTTCCATTTCTGGGAGGCAGATGAACATGAAACAAAGGAAAAACTTTCCTCTAAAAGCAATTATCTTTCTGCATTCCCATCAGTATAATTATATTGCAGGGAATTTTAAGAAGCTAGGGAAGGAGAATTGAATGCTTAAAACTGTGTTGGCTGAATTGTTATGCAAAAGTTGAGCAGGCTGTATTGCATCATAGGAGGGTATAAGCTCACTGCTGGCTGGATGCCTCCCAGCCCAGTGGGGGAAGGGGAAGGAGACCAGATGTAAGCGTGTGCCCACCCAGCCATTGCTCTTGAATAATACTTAATGCTGTTTCTGAAACTTACGGGCTGGAAGCAAGGTGGCACGAGACAAGAAATAGGGTAGCTGGTTTCCATGAGAGGGTCTGCTTTGCAAACCTCCTTTGGCCCCTGGCCAGTTGAGTAACCTGCCAGTTTATGGTCTGATCCAGTAGGGTAGGGTTGATGGAGCAAGGAGTAGCCTGTAAAGGCGCAGTAATGGAAGTGTCGATGAGGTTGACATAGGAAACAGAGAATAGCTAGTCTAGAAATAGGACTGCAATTTGGGTGGCTGCCATGATACTGTGTCAATGCCAGGCATCCACACTGACCATTTTCATCCTTGGCCCCTACTGTAGAAAGTCTGGCAAGATGGAGTCTCGCTTAGGAGATTCTTTTGTCTCATTCATTTCCCTTCGGTATAGTGGAAAGATGAAATAATTTAGTTACAAGACCTGAATTCAAATCTTGTTCCTATCATATTATTTTTGCTTTTGTGTCCTCCATCTGAAAGACATCATGGTATAGAATAGAAGTCAAGGTAGAACTGGGTTTTAGTTCTACCTCTGACACTTTCTGAGTATGTAATCTTAGTCAAGTCCTTTAAATTCTTAGGGTTCAAGTCAACTGTCTAATATGATAAATTACAGAAGAGGTGCGCACCTGCCCTGGTGGAGAAAGATTCCTCACAGACACATTCCCTACCCCAGTTTAATCCCAGATCTCTAAAATGAGAAAGTTTGGCTAAAGACTTTCTAAAATTACTTCTGGTTCAAAATCCCAGATGACTGCTGGATCAGTGTTTTGAATGTGCATCAGCTAGTTTATGACAGGAAAGGGAGAAGAATCAATCAGTCAATAAACATTTATTAAGCACCTACTAGGCACTAAGCACAAATATAAATGTGGGAGCAGAGCAAGGAGACAACATGCAAACAAATATATACAAAGCAAACTATATGGCAACAATTTCCTAAATGGATTTCTTGCTTCCAGTACCTCCCCAATCCAATCCATTTCCCACAATACCACCATGTTGATATTCCTAAAGCACATCTAACTTGTCAGCCTCCCAGTCAAAAAATCTTCAGTGCCTCCATATTGCCTCCAGGGGAAACAAATATATCAACTCCCCTGTTTCAAAGCTAAGGTATTTCCAGGAGATAACACAAACAGATAAGAATAAATTGTTAAATTTTCAAAGTGAGCATTTATGCCTTGGAAATCAGCAACTACCAGTCTCAGGGCTGGATTTATTGTTTGTTGTCTGTCTACATTTAAGAAAGTGATGGAGAAGATGTTAATAATGAAGGTTAAAATTTAAAGTGTACCATTTCTCCCTGCTCTCCTGCCCCCAAAAAGCTGGTTGTTAAACATTTACTATCATATCACTTCCTGTTTGGCATTTCAACACAAACTGGATCCAACCCATTTAGACTGATTTCACATCATTCCTTCTGGCACACTAATCCAGTGTGTTTCCCTGTGCCTTTTACTCCATTTCTTTGCCATTACACAGGCTATTTGCTATTCCTAGAATATTTTCTCTCTTCACCTTTGTCTCTGGTAAACCCTAGGTGACACAGCAAGTCAGAGTGTTGGACTTAGTTTGAGTTTAAATCCTGCCTTAGACACTTACTAGGCAAATAGGTTGACCTTTTTTCAACCTCTGTTTTCTTTCTTTCTTTCTTTCTTTCTTTCTTTCTTTCTTTCTTTCTTTCTTTCTTTCTTTCTTTCTTTCTTTCTTTCTTTCCTTCTTTCTTTCTTTCTTTCTTTCTTTCTTTCTTTCTTTCTTTCTTTCTTTCTTTCTTTCTTTCTTTCTTTCTTTCTTTCTTTCTTTCTTTCTTTCTTTCTTTNGGAGTCAATACTGTGTATTGGCTCCAAGGCAGAAGAGTGGTAAGGGTAGGCAATGGGGGTCAAGTGACTTGCCCAGGGTCACACAGCTGGGAAGTGTCTGAGGCCAGATTTGAACATAGGACCTCCCATCTCTAGGCTTGGCTCTCAGTCCACTGAGCCACCAGCTGCCCCCTCAACCTCTGTTTTCTTACCTTCACAATGGGGATAATAATAGCACCTACCTCATAGCCTTGCTGTAAGGATAAAATGAGATACTATATGGTGTCTTGCAAATGAGTCCTATGTAAATACTAGTAATTAATTTATTATTTTTATTATTATTATTACTATTACTATACTACTATTATTACAAGGTCATTCTTTTTTCCTCTCCATGTCGGTGTTCTCTCTCACTTTGAAAATATTTTGTATTTGCGTTCTATGTATCCGACATTGGAGGTGCTGCTTTTTCCAAGTAGAAATGAATGAAAACTCCTTAAAGATAATGACTTCCTTTTTTGTCTTTTGTATCCCTAGCATCTTACACAGGGCCTGGTGCATTGTAGGAATTTGAGAAGTGGTCATCGAACTGAATCAAACTGCATTTTATTAGTTATAATCCTCATGGAGTTTATAGTCTAGCAGGGAGAAGTAGACGTGAAAGACATAAGTCAAGATGGTCCAGTGGGAAGAGCTGTGGGCTTGAAGTTAGGCAACTTGGGTTTACTTTTGGTCTCTGCTGCATATAATTTGTGTGACCTTGGGTAAATCACTTCACCACTATGGACCTCCATTTCCTCCTCCGTAAAATGAGAGAACTGGATGAGAGGTCACTTCGCTTCTGTTTCCTCTTCTGCAAAATGACCGTTTGGATTAGAGGTCACTTAATCTCCTTTAATTTCTCTGGGCTTTAGTTTCTCCTTCTGTAAAGTGAGGGGATTGGATTAGGTGGTCTCTTCCAACTGGAAACCAAAGCCCTGTGATCCTGGAGGATTTAGCAGGCACTTAACAAACACTCAAATTGAATTGGATTCTGTCTCCTTTGCTCTACCTCTTTCCTCTAACCTGTTGCTGATCAAAAATACAAGCCCTCTGGTGAACATCCCCTCAGCCTGACTTAATGAGTCTCTGTCCCAGAAGCCTTCTCTTCTGGGCAAGTAATTATTACTTTCTATTATTGCACTTCTCCTTTTCTTTTTCCTATTTCAAGTAACAGAAGCCCAAGTCTTGGAGGCTGGATACCACTGAGGAGAGGAAATGTACCAAGGATCAAATTGCTGCTGAGCCAACAGGAGCAGTTTTTAAATACTGCTCAGATGACCAAACAGGACGGGGCAGGAAGGTACTTAATTGAGCGATGACTCAGCAGCACCCCGATGGCTGGCCAGACCCTTGCTGGAGGATGGGACAGGGAGGCATGTGGCCAATGGCTCTAATGATGAACCTGTTTTCTCACTTAGATTGTAAGTGCTTCCCTGAAGCAAGCTGTCAGCTCCATGGAAGGTCTGAGCAAGGAGTAGGGATGATCTAGTTAAAGGAAACACAGAGATCAAGATCCTTCAAGAGACCACACGAGACTACTTTGATGAGAAACCATCTTTCTTTAAGACTAATCCAAGATGCAGACAGGGGCAGGCAGCCAGAGCTAAGACCCCTTTCTCCACAGGCAACCACCCAAACATCATGGTGGTACCATAATGACTTGGCTTGTCCCAGGGAAACTAATGGGTATTACCAAACTAGTTCATGTCCAGAGGAGTATCCCTCCTTTAAATATACACCCTAAAAAAGGTTGGATTGGGGCCAGAGCTAGCCATGTTTCAGGGCTAGAAGAGAGGAATAAAGGTCGTGAGGGAGCTGGTCTGGAGGATGCTGGGTAAGTGTGGTCAACTTTAGACTGGCAAGAGAAGTCTAATTTAGTTTTGGAGCTCTTGACCTCCTTTGACATAATATTAGCCCAGACAACATGCTGGTCAAGACTTGGCATGGGTCTGTGGCATAGTGACTATAGCATTAGACTTGAAATTAATATGGCCTGAGTTTGAATCCTGCCTCAGACATCTTTCATGACTGTGGGCAAGTTGTTTGACCCATGTGTGCTCCAGTTTCCTTATCTGTAAAATGAGAGAGATGGACTTGACAAAGCCCTTTCTAGGTCTAAATTTTGGATCCTATGATCCTTATTCTTGTATTCTAGTCCCCCACGTGGCATGAACATGTCCCTGACGAATTGGGGGCCTCCATGAGACTCCTTTCGGTAACTGGTTCTCCCTATTCTTGTCTTTCTCCATAGTAACAGAACTTTTCATAGAGTTAACACCATCACCCCTAGAGCTCAAGTGTTTCTCCAAATATGTTATTGCTGGCTGAGTGTTTGTGAAGCCTCTTCTATTGGTCTCCCACCAGCCTGGAGAGGTTTGTATCTGCCATGCATTCAAACTAAATGTGTTCCAACAACATCAGACCATTCCAGCACACGGCTTCTCACCCACATCATTCCCTTGTCCCCAAAGAATATAAAACCTTTCATGCTTTCAGCCAGGCACCACACTCTGGGTTGTTTCATATTTTTATTGAAAAAAAAATTTTGTTTTTGACAGAAATGGAAACAGATGATTTGGAGAGGCTGGGACCTCCACCAAGGTCAGTACGGGAGAAAACAGTGAGATTAATAACAGAACTTGGGCTTCCTGTGAATATCCTTTGCCTCCTTTTCATGAGCAATCCTGGCAGTATGTATTCTGGACTTTTTTTTTTTGTTTGTTTTTGTGCTCTTTCTGTTGGAACTGAATATGACACTCTTTTCTCAGAATATTTCAGAGCTTGTTCCCTTATTGCCTCTAGAGCAGGGGTCCTTCATTTTTTTTTTTTAGTGTGTGTATCCCGTTGGGAAGATACAGAGTTTAGATATGGGCCTTATAGCTTAGTAGAAGAATAAGGGATCAATTATTTTAACAATGTTATTTAAATGGATGTGCAAGGTTCTTACAGAAACAGTGTACTAGATTCATGAATTCTGGGCAAAATGCAACAGGTTCATGAAATTTCATGGAGATAGCAGGAAATCTGATAGCTATTCTTGTTGGATTCAGGTCACCAGGCATAAATGTATTATATCCTTTTAGTGGACTGAAAGAACTGGGAGACACTGTTAGGACTCTAAAATGTTGTGGGAAGCTAGAGAAATCTGAAGAAGGACAAATGTCCTGACTATTTCCAAAAAGGAAGAGGATGAAGTCTAAAAAGTAGAGGCAAGCGAGCTTGGATCTAGTTTCTGGAAAAAAAATTCTAGAAGGTAATACTAATGGGATGGTTCATCTCAAAAAGGAAACAATGATTTTAAAGAACTAGCAAGGATTTCTAGAGAATAAGTCATTTCCAATAAAACTCTTTCTTTTATGATGGAGATGTCATACTGTTAGAGCTGGGAAATCCTTCAGGTAAAGTTTACCTAAATTTTGGTATAAAATTTGGATAAAAATCCTCACTATCATGAGGAAGAGAGGAAAGAAAGAAAGAAAG
>NC_058133.1:42560165-42571914 GCF_016433145.1 Gracilinanus agilis | reverse complement strand
AGGAAGGAAGGAAGGAAGGGAGGGAGGGAGGGAGGAAGGGAAGGAGGGAGGGAGGGAGGGAAGGAAGAAGGAAGGAAGGATTTAAGTGCCTGCTATGTGCTAGACATTCTGCTAAGTGCTTTACAAATATGATCTCATTTGAATTCTGATTCCAACACTTACTATGTATGTGACTATTGGCAAATCTCTTAACCCTTTAGAGCCTCTGTTTCCTCATTTGTAGAATGAAGGAACTAGAAATGATAAGCTCTAAGATCCTTTTCAGCTCTTAATCTATGATCCATGAATGAGAACAGCACTTTGAGACTTCTACATAATGACCTTTGGAGGAAAAAAAAAATTCGTAGCCTTAATTTTAAATCCTCAACAGTATCCTAGAGATGAGAAAACAAAGTTACTTTCTTGGGAAGAAACAGTGACTTGCTTTTTTATCCACAACACTTTTAAGTGAGGATAATTTTAGAACTTTTTAAAAGATCATTAGCCTAGCTCCACAACCCTGAAGATTTTTCTCCCCCAAACATTTCAGACCCATTGATCTCCTCTCTCAAGAACTTCACATTCCAAAACTCTTCTTTGTGGCTAATCCCTCTGTGGGGGGAAATCTCATTTTCTGCATCTGTAGTCCAGGGTTAACAAGAAGGCAACCTTGATCTAAAGGAAATAACAGCAACTAAATGAAAATTAAAGCTTGTCTGGGGCTTTTTTCAATGGCTTCTTCCCTACTTTTCCTTCTCAAGCATGATGTTAAGAAATAACAAGCCTCCATTCTGAGATTTCAAGGGACCAGGCCTTCCCTTCCCTTCTTAGTTACTCATTCTGCATCCAAATGAATCATTTCCTTTCTGTATAGAATCATCGGCAAGGCTGGACTGCTTTTGTTATCTATCAACCTGCTTGGCTGACTTTATGAAAACTTAGAACCTAGAACCTGGCCTGGCTTTTTTTGTATGCTTGGTTTTGCCATGCAAATACTGGCTGGTGGTGTAAACCTGGGGAAAGAAAGGGCAGGGGCTGTGTCTCCAGGAACTCCTAAGATGCCTCTCCCGTCAGTGATTCAGGCCAGCCTTTGATTTCCTGGAGTGTTCCTTCGGTTCACAGCTGCCTTCCCCTTCTGTGAAAGTTCAGGAAAGGTTGTCCACATTGGTACAAAGCATGCTTATTCTGACCCCCAGTGGCAGGCCCTGTCATTGGATTCAGCTTGTTCTCTTTCTCAGCTTCTCTGTTTGCTGGGCTGCCCAAAGCCATGCTTGGATTTCAGCGACTGTTTAAATATCGGAGCCCAGCAAGCCATTATTTAATTTATTTAATGTCCAATTAATATAATGCCCTCATCTCCCAAGAATCAATGGGGCAGACTCTTGAAGCTCTTCTAGTGCAGTGGGGAAAAGATTATTCGGAGGCAGATCTAGGATCAGATTTCAACTTTGCCACTGACTGAAGCTGAACAAGTCACTTCATCTCTCTCAGGGTCTCAGTTTCCCCATTCATAAAATGAGTTGGTTAGATTAAGTGAACTAAAGTCTCTTTCAGCTCTAAATCGAGAATCCTGTGACATACTTGGACTCAATCCAAGGCCTCTCCATTAGTTGTCTCATTTCTCCTTTAATCTTCTACCCACTGCTGCCACTCCCAATTTTTTTCTGAAGTCAGTATGAGATGAAGTTTAATCCTCACCCCAAATGCCACCGTCTCTCCCGTGGCTGAATCAGCATTCTAGATGAAAATGGATTAAAAATAAGGTTGTCTGTGTACGCTGTTTTCTCACCTTCTTCCAAGCTTGGTACGGCTGTTCATGGTCTCTACACCCAGTCTGTCTATCCGATGTGCTTCATTTTGTCGGGAGATGTCACGATTTTGTCACAGAACAGTTGGACTCGATTATGGAAGGTCAACATCATTCGATCAAAGCCACTTTGGGACACGAGGCTGGGTCCTTGCTTCGCCAGATCCCTAGGGACTTTGGAAAGCTGAGATCCCATTCTGTTCTCTTCCTATACTAGACTTCTAGTCCATTCCCTTCTTTGAGAAACCTGAATACTACTCTGTCCAAAATTTAAAGCCCTGAATAAGATGCCTCTTAGCAGCCTCTCTTTCCAGAACGATCACATAGCACTCGTCCTCTCACAAGCTGCATTTCAAGCAAATGGGCTTACTTTCTGGTCCCCAAATTGCAAGGACTGTTCCCCATGCCTGTAATACTCTTTGTTCTCACCAATTACACAGAAACCCCAGAATCCTTCAAAATATAGCCTCGGCATCCCCTCCTACAGGAAGCCTGTCTTTCTCTTCCCTCTTCTCTCCTATACACACCTCCTATTTATTCCATACATACATGCCTATTTGTGTATGTACTGCCTCCCCAAGCTCCTTGAGGGCAAGGGCCGTTTTGCTTTTGCATCTCTAAAGCAGGGGTCCCTCACCATTTTTTGGTGTGTTATGGAGCCCCCTTGGCAGCCTGGTGAAGCAGTCTATTGGCCCTTTCTCTGAATACTAGTGGGGTGGAGGGATTAATTCATCATAGAAAGAAATGCTAGATTTCACTTAGAATTTAGTGAAAAATAAAGATGGAAGATTTTGTTTTGCTTTTTTCTCCTTTACATTCACATAACCTTTTCCTCACCCGGCACCTAGAATATTTGATAAATGTCTGTTGAATTGAAATAAAATTTTAAAGAGCGGGCAAACAAACAACCTGAACCCGGACCCTTGGATTCCCCTCTGGGGTTCATGGTGCCGCCATAATCTCCCTCTCCTTCTCCATCTCCCTCCCAACCCTCCCTTGCTAGTTCCTATGAAGCACTGGGTTGTTCAGAGCAGAGTCTGTGGCAGCCCTTTTCCCACATCGAGCCTCCCTGAGTGGACGTCCTTGCGAGCAGATGTTGCAGGGGAAAAGCCAGGACCAAGGTAACTATTTGGAGAGGAGCAGGAGATTCCACTCCAGCTGGGGCTTAACGGGATTGAAACGGCTGCTTCTCCGAGTGGGTTTTTTGCAACCCTCCAACATGTAAAAAGGGTCAAAAAAGAGCAAGTTTTGAATTACTGCTATCTTCAATTAAGAAAAAGAAAAGGCAATATAGCCTTGGGGATACTGCCAGTATCTGTTACTGACAATCCCCTGCAAGCCACCTCTGCAAACTTGTCAGTTCAACCAAATGTTAAATGGAAAATATTTGCCGGGATTTAAAATTAGACCCACACATTACTTACAGATGTTTAAATGAAAAACACTTGAGACTGAACCACACCAAGCCATAAACCCCACAATGGTGTATTTTTTTATACCCCAAGTTAATTTTTATTATATAAGTAGCCATACGAAGAAGATATTGCATACTGCTTAAATTAAACAGGGAGGAATGAAATCAGCAGTATCCCCTTACAGCATATGGTTCAGCAAATCAAATTACAAAGCTTTCCACATCTCATTAACTGCACTGAGTACAGTGAGTTTTCTAATAAGTCACATCTTTTTCATGAGAGTGGCGAACAGTGACTTATGGGAGGAATCCTTCCAGGATGACCCCGGTGCCAAAATGAAGAACTAATCTCCAGCGAACAGGGTCATTTGGTCAAGGCTGATCCCAAGATGTCCTTGTTGTTGTGGGAGCTGGCACTGGAACCTGTGTTCGTCCCGGTGCCCCTGCTGAAAAATGCCTTTGATAATTCCAGCTACAGCAAATAACCCCCACACTGCCCATTTAACGAGCCTGGGCAGGATTAGCGGCCAATAAAGAATACGATAGAAAAGGTTGGGGTTTTTAAAAAGGAGAATTGATTTATTTTTTAGCAACAAAAAGTGGTGGCGGGGGGGCGCCAAGAGATACACGTCTCGCTTCTGCATGGGGAAGGTCCATCAGTAGGGAAAGGAGGTTTGACCTGAAGCTGGCCAATGAAATTCCTTTTTGTCAAGCATGGAAGGCAAGAAGAACCCAATGGAGTCAACGCTCACCCATCTGCACCAGGAGGATAGAGTGCCTAGAGCAGGGATCGGCAACCTTTTTGGCCGTGAGAGCCATAAACGCCACATTTTTTTAAATGTAATTTTGTAAAGTCTGAATTGTTCCTTTTCTTTTGGGGAGGTATTTACAGCAAAAGAAATAGTATATGTTTATGACACGAAAAGATAAAATATGTTGATATTATACAATACTATATATGTATTTTATGCATTTCTGAGTTTCTAAATTTTTTCTGTGTCCAAAATAAATAAAGAAAGAAATGAAATGTAATTCTGTGAGAGCCGTACAGTGCTCATAGTGCCGCTCCTGTAACAGTGCCTGAAAAAAATGGATTTTATGGCTCCTGCAGAAAGAGCCATATCTGGCCCTCAAAAGAGCCAGATGTGGCTCGAGAGCCATACGTTGCCGACCCCTGGACTAGAGCGACTAAACGTGCATATCATGCAGCCGTGGATTGAAACGATTTCCTCGTTTGCAGCTTCCCATTGGAGCAAAATATTCAAGTATCATTTTAAGTAATCCAAATCAGATCCAGAAATGCCCCTCTCCTGTAAGAAATTCAATGGGAAGTTTCCCACTCTCCACAGGAATGTGGCCATCCGTACTTGAGATAATAGTCAGTAGGATGAGGCTTTTTGGGGTGGTTTTGACTTATTTCGCTAGAAAGGTGGCCTCAGAGTCAGAATGATCCGGTTCAAGTCTTGCCACTGTCACATACTGACTAGTGGCCCTGGGCCAGTCACTAAATCTATCTATGCTCTAGGTAACTCTCTAGTTAGAGAGTAGAAGGCATTCCCGATTCCAGAGGATCATCAATTTAGAGCTGATAAGGATCTTAGAGGCTGGGACAGCTGGGTTGCTCAGTGGATTGAGAGCCAGGCCTAGAGAGGGGAGGTCCTAGGTTCAAATCTGACCTCAGACACTTCCCAGCTGTGTGACCCTGGGCAAGTCACTTGACCCCCATTGCCTACCCTTACCTCTCTTCTGCCTTGGAGCCAATACTCAGTATTGACTCAAAGTCGGAAGGTAAGGGTTTAAAAAAAAAAAGAATCTTAGTGGCTCCTGAATCTAAAAGTCTCACTTTACAGATGAGGGAGTTGAGGCACATGGAGGTTAAGTGACTCATCCAGGGTTGCATAGCAAGTAAGTGTCTGAGAGTGGATTTGAACCCAGGTCTTCATGATTCCAGAGCAAGCCTTCTACCCACTGCACCACCTAACTCAAGGATCATATTTCAAGATTTGGAAAAGACACTAGAGGACATCTAGGGTCCAAAACTCTCATTTTTGTATGAGAAAAGTAAAGCCCCCCAAAATTAAGTTATTTGCTCAAGTTCACAAGACAGTAAGAGGCAGAACAGAATTTGAACTCAGGTCCTGTGATGCCAAATTCAGAATTCCTTCTGTTTGTATCAATCAGCCATTATTGGCAAATTTTGTACCCTGCTCATGAAAAGCAAAACATATTTTCCAAGGAATTATTTTTATAGCTAGGTTGCACAATGGACAGAGAGCTAGGTCTGGAGTCAGGAAGACCTGAGTTCAAATCCAGCCTCCAACATTTACTAGTTATGTGACCTTGAGCAAGTCACTTAACTGCTATCTGCCTGTTTCCTCAATTATAAAATAAGAATCATAATAGTATCTACCTCCCAGGATTGTTGTGAAGATCTAAAGAGATAATATTTGAAAAGCTCTTGGTACATAATTGGTGTTACATAAATGCTTATTTCCTTCCCTTAAGACAGATAGAATTTACCAAGAGCAGGTAGGTAACACAGAGAATAGAGTGTCAAGCCTGGCATTGGAACGACCTGGGTTCAAACCAGACCTTAGATACTTCCTTGCTGTGTGACCCTGGGCAAGTCACTTAACCCTAATTACCTTGCCCTGGCTGCTCTTCTGTCTTCGAATTGAAACTAAAAAGGAGGAGTTTTTTTTTTTTAAAGACAAATAGATTTACTGTATGTGAGGTGCTCCATAACCCCAAAATCTAAGCTTCTTAGGAGACCAAGGAGGAAGGTATAATCATAAAGTCATGAATTTAGAAACAGAAGGCATCTTCGGGGTAATCCAGCCCAACTCTTTTATTTTACAGTCAAGGAAACTGAGGCAAAGAGATGTTAAGTGATTTGCCCAAGATCACATAGTAGCAGAGGTTTTGAACCCAGGTCTCTTGACTTGGAATCCAGAACTCTCTCTCTTGAATTAGGAACAGAAACTAGTCTTCTGGTAGCTTCCCATCGGCACTGATTGTTCTGGCTCACTGGGTGCTAAACTCAATTGTTTCTGAGCTACTGAAGCCTCCCAGTCTCTCTCCCCTAGTTGTCACTGAGCCTCCTGAAGAGTTAGAAGTTTTCATTTCTGGTGCATCTTTTGGTCAGAGATTGTAGGAGAAGCCCATCTTTCTTAACGTCCATTCATCTTGGAGAACAGGCTCTGTTTTGATTGTCTTCGGTGTAGTGGAATGGGTACAGGATTGGAAGGCAGAGGACCTGGGCTTAAATCCAGAAGCTTACTAACACTAGAGCCCTAGGTAAGTCACTTAAGTCTACTGGGTCTCAGTTTCTTCATCTGTAAAAAGGGGGGAAGGTTGATAGAGGTCATCAAACCTCGCACCCATGTTCAGGCTGGCATTTTCTTAGCCTGGGAATCAGCAACAGGGCACAGACCTAATGCAAAAACACACAACTCCCCAGGCAAAGGAGAATTATTTCTCATTACAGAAATGAGAAAAACTCAGCAATAGCTAGTGAAACAGTCCACAGTGGCTTCTCCTTCTTCCCAAAGCCTTTGAAATTCTTAGTTGTTGTTGTCGAGTTGTTACAGACACTTTGACTAAATTACACATAGTTATCTCATTTGAGCTTCACAACAACACTGAGAGCTAAGGTGCAATTATCATGCCCATTTGAAAGATGAAAAAACTGAGGTTTAAAGATACGCTGAGTATCAACAATTTTGCTGAATTTCTGAAATTTGAACCCAGGTCTTTTTGACCCTTGGGTCCACCAGTCTATCTGCTACTTCTAATTCTATTCTGCTTTCTGGAGCCCAGCAAAGTACCAACCCATCAGATATCTGCAGTGATCAAGGTCTCTCTAAAACTTCTTTTCTCCAGGCTTCTCTTCCCTTGTCTTGTCTTCTCTATTTAGACTGAAATGTCCTTGGGATCAGGGACCCCTGGGAATCTCTTATCCCACTACAAACCTAAAAGATTAACGTGTTTTTTTGCTTTTTCTTTGGCTGCTCGATGAATTCTGTTCATTCACCAAGTGAGGAGTGAGGGGAGAAGGAAGGTACCAGATTCTAAATATGTAAACATGTTAGCCAGAGTTCTGTAGTTGAACAGGAAATTCCACAGGCGCTGGGCACGATGGACCCTATGCTGCACGTGTCATTGGCACCAATTACATTTTTTTAAACCCTTAACTTCTGTGTATTAGTTCCTTGGTGGAAGATTGGTAAGGGTTAGGCAATGGGGGTCAAGTGACTTGCCCAGGGTCACACAGCTGGAACCAATTACATTTTTAGAAATATTTTTTTAAATCACTTTCTTGCTGTCTTAGAATCACTACTAAGTATTGGCTCCAAGGCAGAAGAACAGGAAGGGCTAGGCAATGAGGATGAAGTGACTTGCCCAGGGTCACACAGCTAGATAGTGTCTGAGGCAAGATTTGAACCCAGGACATCCCATCTCTAGGCTTGGCTCTCTATCCTCTGAGCTACCTAGTTGCCCCAGCCCCAATTATATTTAAGAATAGTAACAAATGGGGCAGCTGGGTAGCTCAGTGGATTGAGAGTCAGGCCTAGAAACGGGAGGTCCTGGGTTCAAATCCAGCCTCAGACACTTCCCAGCTGTGTGACCCTGGGCAAGTCACTTGACCCCCATTGCCCACCCTTACCACTCTTCCACCTAGGAGCCAATACACAGAAGTTAAGGGTTAAAAAAAATTAAAAAAAAAAAGAATAGTAACAAATGAGGAATGTTATCCACCTCCAGAGGAAGAACTGCTGGAGTCAAATGGATGCAGATCAAAGCAGACTGTCTTTCACATCAGTGTCTTTACGGTTTTATTTTGGGGTTTTGCATGAGTTTGCTCATATAACAATGACCAATATGGAAGTGGATTTCGCATGATAATACATGTATGCCCAGATCAAATGGCTTGCCATCTCTGAGAGGAGGGAGGGAAGGAAACGGCTTGGATTTTATAATTTGAAAACCATATGTTGAAAATTATCACTACATGTAATTGGGAAAATAAAATATCTTTGAATTGAAAAAATGATAACAACGCCATTCCAGTATGGAGTAAAGGCGGGACAGGATGTATAGAGGAACTGAGAGGCGCAAGTTAAATTCTACAGAACCCATCCGCTTAGGGAAATGAGCTGTAATCCATGCAAGGAATCTGGAGAGTCGGGACAGTGTCTAAAAAAAAATAGGAAAAATATGTTAGTTAACCTACTATCTGAATTAGACATGGAAAGGATGAGGGAGACAGAGACTGAAGCAGAAAAACAGAGACAGAAAATAGAGACAGAGCAAGAGAAGGAGAGAGAGAGAAAGAGAGAGAGAGAGAGAGAGAGAGAGAGAGAGAGAGAGAGAGAGAGAGAGAGAGAGCAGGGAGAGAAAGATCATTTAGTCTAATCACCCTCATTTAGAGATGAAGTATGGAATAATGGGAAGAGCAGAAGCCCTCTATTCAAATCCTGCCTCTGATACAAAAATAATTTTTTAAATTTCTAAACAGTTCTTGCCTTAAAGAAATATGAGGGATGCTTCCAGTTCTAAATCTTGTTTTCGATTCACAAGATAATATGGGAGAGCTGGGGTCTTTAAAAACACAACAGGAAATCCAATTCTCAAATGTGAACGCTGTGCTTGCCCCTCTGTAAATTCCACATTCGCTCTAGTTAAACACGATTCACAGCTTCTGTGAGCCAGTCCTCCTTACTTCCTGCTGTTACTTGACCCTCCCCTACTCTTCTCTTCTTGCCATCATCCCTGATGCAGAGCTATAACTGAGTTCCTAACCACCTTAAACTACATGGAATGTGCAGAAAGTCATGGAGTCTTCACTCAACTTCTCCCTGCCTCTGTCTTTAAGGCTAAGGAAGTATCAGCTGGGCAGTCTAGAAGCAGAAAGAGTTCAGAAATTCTTGGCAGCCCCAAATAAAGCAAAGGTAATTGAGAACAACAAGGCAAGCATGAAGATGACTCAAGACATGTGTGCACGTTCTTCTTTGCAACCATAAAACTGGACACTTCAATTTCTTAGTTCTCTCTTTGTTATCAAAAGAGCAGAGACCCTGCTTGTGGTGCCCACCACCCACTCTATCCTACCTCATCCCATCTTCTTTTTCCACCAGCAAGACCTAGAGCTTGAGTTTCTGGTTCTCTTTATTGATTTCTCACTGTTTTCAACCCTCATCCAGACATCCCTCAACGGAATTAGCCAGTGGAACACAATTTGGGTTTTTCCCTCCCTTATAACTCTTCTCTCTGAAATCAGGGCATGGCCCTTCTTTAAGGGCAGGAAAGAGACGACTTCTCATCATTAAAGGGAACTATGCAGAGGTTTTAATAATACATGGAGCAGGGGTGATCAAGATAATCCTCAAGTTGCTGGACATCAGCTCTAACTACTTTTTGAGGAACAAGCACCTTGGTACTTGGATTTACTAGACTCCAACCCCCTCACCCTCAGGAACCAGTCATCTTCAATAGATCTCTATTCATCAGCAACCCATCCATGTTAAATTAAATTCAATACTATGAGGCAAGTGGACCAAGTACAATTATATGCAAGTCACTGGGGTGGGAAGTGAAGTTCAGATGAATGACTTGTTCAAGGTCACCTGGTTAATGAATGATGTAGCTGGGACTGGACCCTAAGTCTTCTGATTCCATGTCCAACACATCACACCAAACCCTTTGTTCCATACCTTTGCTGGGTTTTGAAGACAGTATTATGTGGTAGAAAGTGTATTGGCCTAAGGGTTTGGAGAGATCTGGGCTTCAATGCCAATCAGCCAATCAATAAACACAAATTAAGCTCCTACTACTATGTGTCAGCCATTGTTCTCAGCACTGGATTCTGATACCTATTAGCTATTTTCCTATGAGGAAAGCATTTAACTGCTTGGAACCTCAGTTTTCTCATCAGTAAAATGGGGATTACAGTGACCTCTGTGGCACCATCTTCATAGGGCTCTCATGAGAAAGAAATACAATCTGATGATAGCCACTCTTTTATGGTTAGTTCTCTAAATCAAACTATCAGGTTTTTCCCTTAGATGATTTTTAACGTTTTCCACCCATTACTCTGTTTATCTAGGCCTCCACTCCTATCTATGGTGCAGAGACAATGATCATGAGGGCTGGATCTCTTCAACATTTCTTCCCATCCCCAACTTCCACCTCACCCCCACCCCAGCTTTATGTTAGATTACTTTTTGGTTTCAAGCCTTCACAGATTGAGGAGTCATCTTGGGCCACCATGTTTCACCATGTTTCTGTGCTATTCCTGGCTCCTCACTCATTTGGAGAACCTGAGATCACAGATGATCCACCTGGGACTAATAACATATCTCCCCTCTCAAGATAAAACTTTTTGCCCCAGCGCTACCCCACTGTGCCAGTTCCCTTCCATAATTCTGTTAAATCCAGGTTCCCAATAGAGAAATATGTGGTCATCAACAATGGACATACTTTTAGCCCCTTGAATCACCACACCAAAGGCATGGGTTTGGTGAGCCACAGCAGCATTAGAATGAGGGACTCCTTTTGCCTACAGTGTCATGGCAAGGCTTGGAGTAGAGAGTAAGCTGGGACCAATAGTCACAGTACGGAGTATGGGTCCAGGAGGAACCAGAGAATCAGAAGCTCAATGTGTTATCTGTTTATTGTTCAGTCCCACCACAGTGGGGTTTAATGGTACAATATGATAGTTATCTAAGGGCTAGCGACATTTTGTTCTGGATCTCAATTAAACATATTATATAGCTATCATAAGCCTATCTATCAATCTCAAAATTCTTTGTAGTCACTATGGTAAAACCCTCATATAAAAAATGAAAGTATGTTTATGTTGGATGCCAATTTCCTTAGCCATAACTGTGCATTATGGTTTGTTATCATAAACAGTCAACATACATTTATTAACCGCCTACTATGTACTGCACTTTACAAATTTTTTTCCCAGTCATTTTCATTCAAGTCACTATTGGTTTTGGGGGGGTTTCTCAACAAAGATACTAGAATGGTTTTCCATTTCCTTCTCCAGCTCATTTTACAGATGAGAAAATGGAGGCCAACAATGTTAAATGACTTGCCTAGGGGTACAACGCTATTAAGAATAGATTTGAACTCATGAAGATGAATCTTCCTGATTCTGACCCCAGAGCTCTACCCACTGTACCACCTAACTGCTCCCACTTTTCAAATATCCTGGCATCTAATAATATTACTTTCCTAAAATGTGGCATGCAGACTTGAACATAAAGTTCTAGGGATGTTCTGATCACAGCAGGGTTGAACAGGATGACCATCAGTTCCTTAGTCTTGAATTCTAGGCTTTTTTCAGTGTTTAGCATATAGTAGGTACTTAATTCATGCTTATAGATTGATTAATGGCACCCAGATCATATCTGGTTTGTTGGTCGCCATTTTGCACTGCTGACTTGTTTTGCTCTTGTAGTCCATTAAAACCCTGATGTGTTTTGCAGATTATTTCTCTTCAGGCTGTATTCCAAACTCTCTCTACCACCAAGGCTAAATAC